>NW_026857737.1:0-139170 GCF_026571515.1 Ruditapes philippinarum
TTCATAAAAAAGTAGGTCAATGTATTTTGAACAAAGACCGGTTATGAAAAGCCATGGCGGTATGTAAAAATGTTGTTGAATCTACAACCCGCTAAATTTTTGAAATGGACTTGAAGTACTCTATATGTCCAATGAACACATCTGTGGATGTTTCTAAATTCATTTTTGTATCATCTAACGTTAAATGTTTGATATTCTGCTTTAACCGGTGCTAGAGAGCATGAGCGACAGCATGTTCTTTTCTGTACTGTCCACGAACATGTTAAATTAAAAATAGTCTTCAATATTTTCATTTTTTCCGTTTTTAGGGATAAATTCCTTTTTTCTCTATCATATAATATTAGGGATATATCGACAAATGTGCTGGAGCAGCGCACAATGCTTATGTCTGACCTTACATTGGCCTGTCAATGTACTGGTAACCAGGGAAGCCATTAGCACTATAATCATTCAAAAATATTTCAGTCTTATTTGTCGAACGAGATTTATACACTAGAACCATCGGTCAGTAAACTTTATGACCGCTTGTTTAACAAGTTCCAGTTTAATGATCAAGATTTGAACCACGAATGTCCGACACTGTAACTTGAGAATACCCATACGATTCGTCTTACCGTGCACTGTATTTATTATTAAAGTTTTATTGTAAATCAGAAGCAAATCAACTGTGTTAGTAAAACGCTTGTTAAATTATAAAACAGGAGCGATCAGTTATCACATGTGTCGCCTCATGATGGCCAAATTCATGTTGGAACAAATTTGGAACAAATCAATATATTGCTGGACGGCTGTCTTTTTATTTCATTACCTTTAGGCTAACTTGTAAAGCTGTTTTGAAGAGAAATATTCAGTTAACTTGCCAGATATTGGAGCTTCAGATGTATTTCTTATGGAACTAATAATATAACGTTATCTTCATCTTCTTTATACATACTTTTCGCGATCCTATGCATTTAAAATTGATGGACTAAGACACTATTTAAATGTGGACAATGTTGAATATTGTTTTTTCCAACTTGGTCATGTTACAACATTCAACAAACAAACTTTGCTTCATGGTTAATATATATTTAACCATTTTCATTTCATTTTGTCATAATTTTGTTTTCCGGGGAGCTAAACATAAACAAAATTATGATATTTTATTTTTAAAGAACTTTTTTATTTACAATTAAAAATGAAAAATAAAATACACTTATTGATTATAACACCACATAAAAAGTATGTTTAGTCCCAATAATGAGACCAGTAAGGTAATATTTTCTTGTATACACCGTTATTTAAAAAAATAAAAATTATGACACACCTGTAAAAAAAATCAAAATCTATATAAAATATTTGTAAAGTTTCGGGGAAAGTTATTAATATAAAAGCAGAATTGTAATCCAAAGTTCTGTTATGAATTATATAATTGTTATGAGATTAATCATATTAATGTAAATATACTCTGCAGTATTAATTGATATACACGTTGTAAGAAAGGTAACTTTAAAATGCTTCATATTATACTATAAAAGCTCTACACTATCACGATGTCTTAGAACTGTGTACCTTAGTTGTCAAACGTCTAGAACCCTGATAGAAATAGTAATGACTTTCATTGGATGATTCTGGCAAATACGAAGGCAGATTTGCTCATTGGTTTTACTTGCGGTAATTGCAAAAAGAAATAGAAAAAATTACCAACCTTAAAGTTCACTTTTAAGTGTGTTTGTTAATAAAATAATTTTAAAAATTATATAAAAGATGGATTTTAAACAAACACGTCAAAAAATATATTGTAACATTAATATGATCATTTTGTCTATCAGAAATTTTTAAGTAAATTTAAATAGTTAAGAATCTATTATTTTTCAGAGTTTTTCAATAGCACAATGGCTTTTCATAAAAGTAAAATAAGCTGATCCCAGCTGTAATTTATCACTTCATGTTTGCACTCTTTCTGTCATTGAAATATTGAACGTTTTTGAAACAATATGAATACAGCCAAGTTTGTCTTTGTCGCTGCCACGACTTTGTAACTCGTGGCCACGACATAGTATCTCGTGGCCATGAGATAAATAAAAACACACACATGTCACCTTTGTGCCACCGTACATATTCATTTACAGAACACTTTCCTTTTTTGTCCTATGAAACCTGAATAGTAAATAGTCCTCACCATATACATGATATATATGTATAAGTAAATTACATATTTCGAAAATCAATTGACATAATTATCCTAAAGTCATTCCTGCTCATAAACATACATATTCTTTTGTTCTTATCTTTAAGCACGTGTCTCGCTTCTTTTTGTTTATATACGTACTGACTATACGTTGAATAAATAAATGTATATATAGAGGATATTGAATGAGTGTAGGTTTAATACTAAATCTATTGAACGAGTTGAATAAAATCATATTATGCGAGCCTCTGGCGAGCATAATATTGTTTTATTCAACGAGATCAATAAATTTAGTATTGAATCTACACGAATATAATATTCTATTTATCACATATATAAAATAAGAACGGTAAACTGTTATCAAGAGTCATTTTTCTTTGACGCGCCTATAATGTAACGCTAACATTAGCGCGCTTTAACGCTATGTTTATTTATTTCATGCTTTCCAGTGTTTTATTGTAATATATCAGATGATTATATTCTGATAAACCACTAGTGAAATTTATAAAATATAATTTTCACTGTAGCCGGACTATATCTGAATGCGGATGAAAAGAGAATCATAACTAAATGGAATAACAGGCAGAAATAAATGCTGTCATGCGTAAATTTTGCTTCTTAAGGAAAAGAAAGTCGATGTCACCATACATCATGTTAAAAATGTAACAAAATTAGAGAAATTTAACAGAACTATATTTCAAAATTGATGATGTGACGTCATGATGTGATGACGTCACAAAGGAGAATGCGCGACGTTACGCGGCAAAATCAGTAAAAAATACTAAAAATCACTTTAAAAGCATGAAATAAAAAGAAAATTTATTTGTTTTACATATAAGATTGAAATATATTTCATTCGTGAACACCAGCTATTATATTTTCACTCGTGGCTACATCACTCGTGAAAATATTGCATCTGATGTTCACTCAGTGAAATTATATTTCAATCTTGCATGCAAAACAAACAAATATCCTCTATATAGCGCAAAGGACGTGACGTCAAGTGTTTTTATTTCATGAATTTTAAGTGATTTTAAGTAATTTTCACTGATTTTGCCGCGTAACGTTGCGCATTCTCCTTTGTGACGTCACCACATCATGACGTCACATCAACAATTTTGAAATATAGTTCTGTTAAATTTCTGTAATTTTGTTACATTTTAAATATGATGTATAGTGACATCGACTTTCTTTTTATAAAAGAGCCAAATTTACACATGACGGCATTTATTTCCGCCTGTTATTCCATTTAGTTATGATTTTCTTTTCATCCGCATTCAGATATAGTCCGGCTACAGTGAAAATTATATTTTATAAATTTCACTAGTGGTTTATCAGAATATAATCATCTGATATATTACAATAAAACACTCCTGCGCCGCGGTTTATGTGATAAGAATGTATATATATCATATATAGAGGATATTTTTTTGTTTGTGTGTAAGATGAAATAAAATTACATCTTACACAACAAACAGACAAATTTTCTTTTATTTTATGCTTTAAAACAAGTTAAAACGAAATTTCCATAATTTTAACGTTAATATTAAAATCTGTTTCCCCCATTGAGAGCCCCATTTAGAGGGAATTTCTCATTAAAAACAAGAAGTCTTGAGCTGAAAAATAAGTCCGCCAATCAAGGTTAAATGACGGTGATATTTATTCATTTTATTAAAAAAATATGAATGATCGCTTGTTTTAATAATAAAAACAAACAATTCTTGTAGGAAAAAAGTCCAACCATCCATCCATATTTCTGTTACTTACTGCGAATTTATATTAGACCTGGCTTTGTAAAATGTAAGCGGCAGCCATTTTTTAAAGTTGTATATTTCATGGGCGGAAAATAATTGTGTACGATTCAGAAGAATATAATTTGGATTTGTAAGTCATACACCTTTTTAAAAGAAAGAAAACTTATTTGAGGATTGTAACAGACAAAAAATAAGTGTTGACAGAAGTGAAAACATTCAGAAAAGGAGCTAGGAAAATGGAAAACTTGGAAGCTTGCTAAGGCATTGTAAGGAACGCTGGGTTGTTTTACTTATTTTACGAGTGATGGCTGTCAATGCTTTTCAATTTTTCATAAAGCATACGGCAGTACGTTATTGCTCGTATGATACTTTAATATGCCCAAATGTCATCAAGAGCAGTTTAGCATGGGGAAGGAATGTATTTTTCAGACTGTAAAAACGAAACAAAAAAATTTAGAGACGAAATTTTGTGATTGGAATTTGAAGGAATAGAAGTAAGTTTTCTCTCTTTATTACTTTTGACATTTAAGTTATTTATCTATTTCAGCTTTGCTATTTTTTTAACAGCCTGATATTGTCAGAATTGTCAGTAAAAATAAAATTGAGGTACCACATGGGGAAAATCTTAAAAAAGTACTTTCGTCATTGAAAAAAGTGAAATTATATTTTGATAATTTTCACTGTGAAATTATCAAATATAATTTTCACGGATAAATCAGTAATCCACTGAAAAGCATAAAATAAAAAATTATATTAATGAAAGATGCTAATAAAATTTATTATTGTAAACACGTGGTGGCTGAACTATGTTCTGTTAAATTCACTGAGGCTTACTGCCGTGATCCGGGATAAAAACTACCATCGCCACCACCACCACCATGATCCTTGACCTCTAATGTGAAACTGTCAAAAACGTACATTCCTTATCAGCATATATATCAGTTCTTACATTTCAAGCATTTATTTTATCTATTTTAGTTCTGGAAGTATATAATTAGAGGATATGTTATGTGTTTTTGACCTTCAATTTTGATATCAATGTTAAAGCTGCGCGTTGTATGTGCTACATTTATTTATGAAAAATGATTTGCAATTAATTTGCTCGTAAAGCATATGAAATATCTCAATCCTGCCTCACGTACCTACTCAATGAGGAGAGATTAATAAAAACGTATTTTTAGTGGTAGATTCTATATATTATAATTTCGAACCGCACCTGACCTATTTAATTTTGTAAATACATACAAATAAACTTTAACCTATGTTAAGTCGCGCGGCCGCGCCGCACCTGACCAATTTATTACTACGTATTTACAAAATAAAATTGGCCTTTACAAAATTAAATTCAATTATACCTACTAATAAACTTATCATAACTTATACTTCGCAAGTGTTTGTTTATTGATATGTTGATGACGTCATTTCATGACGTCAAACTTTTACGAAGACATAAACGTGTGAAGTTTTGACGTCATAAATGTCATTAAACGATCAGAAGCGCTCTGACAATCATTGCGGTAAGCCGTTGTTTTTATTTCTCGGAAGTTTACCAATCTCTTTTTCCCACTTTATTCATTTTATATGTATGTTCTGTACAGTAAACTATTTAAATGTAATGGCTCACTGTTAATAGTTAAAACAATTAAACTAATTATCTAGTCTAACATTTACATAAGTGTTGTTTTTTTTTGCATTTTAGTAATCAGTCAGTCATGCTTATGAAAAAACTACATTATGGAGAAATGATTGAGGTAAAACAACTTAAATTTTTTTATATTCAATAGTTTAAAATTATTCCACAGATTGGTTGTTTGCCGAGATATTAAACTTTTAATTAGATCTATATGTTAATGCGTATAGTATGCAATTATCAGTACTTATAAAACTTATATCCAACTGATCGGAATAGATTAGCAATGCTAAAAATGGAAATAACCAATAAAAAGATATGTTATAAGCATGGTGATAGTTTTTACTCCGGATCCTGGCAGTAACCTCATTGAATTTACCAGAGCACAGTTCAGCCGCCGCATCGTTTCTGGGCAGATTGTCAAGCAGTTTACCAATACAAATTGTCTTCATATTCTAAGGAACTGATTACTTCAGTACATGCAAGAGCAGAGGTACAGTGCGAATGACCGTAGAAAGGATTTCATGATCAAGCACAACGAAAATATCTTGTACCGTCCAGGAATCGAACCCGAGTCGCCCGGTTCACAGTCAAACGCTCTACCTATTGAGCTGACCGGACGGCGTGTCATTAGCATGTACAATACAGTAGTTATTAAGTGTGTAACATTTTAAGTCAATGGTACCAGTTGCATTTAAGATATTGCCAAATTGCTATCCTATTCTCAAAGTGCTAAAACGGAAATAAGAGGGGCACAATTTTGTTATATGCCAAGATACTGTACTTTGTTTAAAGAAATGACAATAGTACAAAACCAATAGCCAAACATAACCTTTTCAATGTGCTGAACAGGAAAATAGATCTGGTCACATTTAAGGCACACAACTGTCATTTGGACATAAATTTATGAAAAATAGGTGTAAACAATGGAATAATAAAAGCAAATAACATTGTGTCAACACTGATTTATTTATTTATTATAGATAATATATTAAAACAATCATTATGCAAACATACAAAATCGTATGTTTTATACATAATAATAATAATAATTATGATAATAATAAAAATACAGTAAATCTTGGATATATTATGTCTAGGAAAAAATTAATCTTTTCTTTATTTTTACTCCAGCAACAATAGTTCAATAATAATTTCCAACCCGAGTCAACGACTCAAGAGGAAAGTACCTTCGCTCAGCAGACAGTACAATTGTTAACTGTTTTTGTACAGTACAACTGTTAACTGTTATGAACAGTACAAATAATTTTTGTACAATACTTTCCAAGAATCATATTTGTTTCCAGTCTCAACGAAAACTTCTTTGTGATTTCAATCAATTGGAAAACAAAGTTGTACTTTAAGGTCTGATAGACAACATGATCCTTTTCCAACCATTTAAAGAAAAGTATTCATGTTTAGTTATATCAAAGTCAATTGTTAATTACCAGATGTTGTTAAAATGATAGTTTCTGTTTGCCGGATCTTACATTTAAACTTGTAAACTGTTTTTGTACAGTACAATTGTTAACTGTTATGAACAGTACAAATAATAACATTTTTAGTACAATACTTTCCAATAGTCAATATTGTTTCCAGTCTCAACAAAAACTTCTTAGTGATTTTAATCATTTGGAAAACAATATTGTACTTTACTTCAAGGTCTGGTAGACAACATGATCCTTTTCAAACCATTTATGTATGTTAAAAGAACAAAAGAAAAGTATTCTTGGTCATATATATCAAAGTCTGTCCAATTTTTAATTACCAGATGTTGTTAAAACGATAGTTTCTGTTAGCAGGATCTTTCATTTAGCAGAACAAAATGACTCTAGCTATTTGTTGTAAACAAATCTCCAATGACATTTCCTATTAAGCTTCATTAAACTGGCCAGTGGTAAAACAAGCTATGTCGGCTGGAGGTTGTTCTTATCATTATTTAGAGTATGACAAACAAATTATATTGTTTTATCAGTATTTAAGAAAAAATATTACACATTTAAGGAGAACTATTACAGAAAAGTTTATATTATATATTCTTTCTCGTGGTGAAACGTACGGTCTAAATATAAAAATCGATTGAAAGTTTAAATATATTTTATATAATGTTAAGCAGACCAAAACAACTAATTTCATATGGTCCACTCAAAGATTGTTCTTACTGAGTTCCATTAGGTTCTGCCAACTAGGTTTGAGCGCAGGTTAAGGTGTAAAACTTTAAGTTTTCTTGTTGCATGGTTAAAACAATTAGCTATGAATAAAGAGGCATTTAGAGTGATTATTCTTTATAGTTAGGTTATAAGTGTCAATAAGGCTGTTTGAAAACCTTAAAATAGAATGACCATACAGCTCCCATGACACCTGAACATGCTTCTCAGTCTTTTCTTCAAAACCGTGTACTTTGTCTTAACAACTTCATTGCATATCATAATTATATGTTTCAGGGGAAAAACATCATATAAGTAACAACAAATTTCAAATGGTAATTATAGCAGCAAATCTCCTTATCAATTACATGCACTTTCATGGTAAAAATATGTACAGTAAATAATATAGACAAATGCAAATCCTAAAGTAAATCATGCACACAAATATAGAAATCTTATTCATGTAGTAAAACTTATAGTAAACACACATATAAATATTATAGATAGTCACGTAAACAAATACAAAACTGAGAGTTAATCATATACATCATATAAAAGTTTTATAGTAAAAAAGTTTTTGTTTGTTTGTTTGGGTTTTACGGCACAACAAACTCAGTATATGTCCAGTCTTACTGGTAGAGCATAAACATCAGGTGCCCCTTCTATTAATTGTATCGGGCATAAACAGGCACCTGAGTAAGCTAGTTTGATACCTTTCCTCATATAATGTAGAAAAAAACTTATCTAATAGTAAGCTATGTACACAAATACGAATCATATATAGATCAAAATCGAGCACAAAAACACAATCTTCTATAAATTCATGTACACAATAAAAATTATTATACAATGTAGAAAAAATGTTAGTTACACAAAATACAAATTTAAAAAAATCAGAAACAAATACAAATCTTCTAAAAATAATGAACAATAAAAAATCTCAAAAAATTGATAAATGATATGTAAAAAATACAAATCTTTTTAAAATTTATTACACAATCGAATTTTAAAAGAAAATCAAGAAAACAAATACAAATCTTCTATAAATCATGTACACAATACAAATCTTACACAATGTAGTAGATAATATGAAGTTACACAAATACAAATCTTAAAGAAAATCAAGCAAACAAATACACATCTTCTATAAATCATGTACACAATACAAATCTTACACAATGTAGTAGATAATAATTATGTAGTTACACAAATACAAATCTTAAAGAAAATCAAGCAAACAAATACACATCTTTTATAAATCATGCACTACAATACAAATCTTATACAATGCGATATAAATAATATGTATTACACACAAATACAAATCTTGTTAAAATTATGTCACAAATACAAATCTTACATTTATCTATGTACACAAATACAAATCTTGAAGAAAATCAAGCAAATAAATACACATCTTCTATAAATCATGTACACAAATAATAATCTTATACAATGTGATAAATAATATGTACATAAATACAAATCTTGTTGAAAATTATGTACACAAATAATAATTTTACATTTATCTATGTACACAAATACAAATCTTAAAGAAAATCAAACAAACAAATAAACATCTTCTATAAATCATGTACACAATACAAATCTTATACAATGTGATAAATAATATGTACACAAATACAAATCTTGTTGAAAATTTAATGTACATAAATACAAATCTTACATTTATCTATGTACACTAATACAAATATTGTATTTTACTATGCCAACAAATATAAATCTTGTAATAAATCATGTACCAAAATGTTAATCTTGTACAATATTAGAGCTCAAACATAAATTTCGTTTTTTTTCTTAGTTCAAAAATGATAACTCATCGGACCAAATTTAAAAATTTAACTTGACTTGTATTTTGTTGTTTAATACCTGCACATGCGATTTCAACATTATAAATACAAACTTGACCTGCTTTTTCCTGTGATTATCTGTAAGTCAAATTTGAGTCGAATGTGACCAACTGTTTGGGAGAATTAATGAACAGAAATTAACAAGCTTTCTTTTTTTCACCAAAGAGTTCAAGGGGTATAACTCTGTCAAAAATATCGAACCATGACAAATACGCAAAATTGACCTGAGTATACCTATGACATATCAATATGTTAAATTTAGGCTCAATGTGTACAAAATCTGTTTGGTAGATAATAAAAAACTGAAAAAATATCTTATTTTTTTCCACAGTTAAAGGGGCATATCTCTGCCAAAATCAACAAGGCAATGACCAAATTCAAACTTCACTCTCAGCATTCTCTCACGTATTTGTATGGAAAATTTCATTTGAATTTGTTAAACTGTTGGAAAGATAATGAAGGGAAACTAAAATATCTAATTTTACAAAGTTCAAGACAGATAACTCTGTCAAAAATCATCAAACCATGACCTTTTTCAAACTTGACCTGAGTATTTCTATGACATATGGCAAATTTGAGTTAAGTGTGAACAACCATTAGAGAGATAATAAAAATAAAATTTAAAATTTATCGGGCTGGCATTACTCTGCCAAAAATTATTCAACAATAATAAACAGGGTAACACTATATGCCCGGTTATTTTGTGGCGGGGTATAAAAATCTATTTACAGCAACTCATAAACAAGAGCCATTTCCGGGCAGGGGCAACGCTCGACCTTTTAAATGTTTCTAAAAGTAAACAAATAAATGGCTTGAACTAAATGAGTCTTAAAGAAATATATATATGTATATAATTCAATCATTCAATCATTTGACGGTCAAGGTTACCTAAAGGTCAAGGTCATATGCAAATTAATCAGCTTGATAATCTATAGATCCGTGGATAATTACAAAGTAACAGATAATTATAGCGATAATCATTAGCCTTTAAAAATCAATGTAATTTAAAGGCAAGGGCAATTTGAGTTTAAAATACATGAAGGCCTTTAAATTTCCAAAGAATTTCTGTTTTACTATGAATTTTAATCCCCTTTACTTTAAATAACAAAGTTCTGCAGTTACGCAAAAACAAATTAATTTGCCTTTAAAGTAAGGGCATTCATGATGATGGTCAAAATATGTTTTTGGGTTAAATTAAAGGCTACTTAAAAAAATTATTTTTTTCAAGTTAAAGTTTTAGCCCTAGTTTTTGCAGAAAAAAAGCAAAATTTTGACATTTGACATTGAAGGTCAAGGTGATTTATGAACGAAGGTAAGGTTAGTCTAGCATACTAAAAGGTCTTGTATCAAGGGTTGTTGTGGTCAATACACTAAGAACTAAAGAGTTATTATCAAGGTACAAGTTTGAGGACGGCAACGCCAACATAACTGTAACAATACATGTACCTCTTTTTATAAAAAAAAAGTTGAATTAAAACATATTAGAAAACAATACGTTTGTAACTATGAATAGAAACACAGCTTTATAAGCTGTTGTATTATACTATTCACAAATCTATATTAAAAACTTCAACATCTATATAAATTAAAAACTTCAACTTATGAATGAAAATAAATCTGAATTAAATTTGTCTAACAAAATTTATATACATGCATATAAGTTATTTGTAATTATAACACCGATTTTTTTCCCATTAACAACTGATAAGCATTAACTATGATTTCAAAGATAACACAAAATATAATTTATCACATTTAAGTGGACATTTATGTACATTTTTTAAGTGACAGTGACAAAATTTTAATTTTTCATGGTCAATTTGAGCTGAAATGACCGTATATTTGTTAAAATAAAACTCACTCACTTTTAACAATCTAACATAAAAATATTTTTTTTGTACAAATATTTACAAGCATTTCTATATAACATAAATGTATATTTACATATTATACATGAATATAAACAAGAGCCCGGTTTGAGCCGGGTGATGCTCCCCGAATAGGTTTTGGACACAGGAAAGTACACCTCTTGTAGTTTCAGAGTTATGTCCATGGAAAAAGTTCAAAGTGCAATAATTCCAAAACTAGGCAAGGCAGAGTTAGAGTTCTTTGCACTGCACTTCTAATCAATGTGATCTATCAACCTACAAAGTTTCTTGATGATATCTCTTATGATTTCCGAGTTATGTCCTGGACAATTCAAAAAGTAAAAATAAACAAAGGGCAATAACTCCAGAATTTATCTACCTACAAAGTTTCATGTTGATATCTCTTATAGTTTTACAGCTATGTCCTGGACAAGATTTTTCTATAAGGGGAGATAATTCAAAAACCAAGCAAAATAGAGTTATGGTTCTTTGACACTGCACTCCCCCTCGATGTCCTCTACCACTGTATGAAGTTTCAACAAATTATCTCCAAGGGTTTTCAAGTTATGTTCCGGACAAAGTTCAAAGTATTAAAATTAACAAAGGGCAATAACTCCAAAATTAGGATGAAAAGAGTTATTGTTCTTATGCACTGCACATCTACCCATTGAGATCTATTCACCTACAAAGTTTCATGTTGATATCTCTTATAGTTTTAGAGTTATGCCCCGGACAAGATTTTTCTATAAGGGGAGATAATTCAAAAACCGGGCAAAATAGAGTTATGGTTCTTTGACACTGCACTCCCCCTCGATGCCCTCTACCACTGTATGAAGTTTCAACAAATTATCTCCAAGGGTTTTCAAGTTATGTTCCGGACAAAGTTCAAAGTATTAAAATTAACAAAGGGCAATAACTCCAAAATTAGGATGAAAATAGTTATTGTTCTTATGCACTGCACATCTACCCATTGAGATCTATTCACCTACAAAGTTTCATGTTGATATCTCTTATAGTTTTAGAGTTATGCCCCGGACACGATTTTTCTATAAGGGGAGATAATTCAAAAACCGGGCAAAATAGAGTTATGGTTCTTTGACACTGCACTCCCCTCGATGCCCTCTACCACTGTATGAAGTTTCAACAAATTATCTCCAAGGGTTTTCAAGTTATGCTCCGGACAAGACAACGGACGGACAGACGGACGGACTGACAGACGGACAGACGGACAAGGCGCCGACTATATGCTCCCCCGAAATTTTTCGGGGAGCATAAAAATGCACAAACTATACAGTAAAAATTCTATACAAATATATATGTATACATTATATATTCACTAAATAAATTTTCCTGAGAGTTAATATAACGCAATATTGCACGAGTAGGCTATTTTCATGCCTTGAATTGTCTGAGTTGTAAATCCATGTTTTAAACAATACAATGACTGCAACCCTCTGGTAATAACTTAGTGCCAGGTACTCATTTAGTTTAACTATTACCTAATCATCTCATGATCGGCTGGAGTCCTTAATTTGGAAGAGTAATGTTTATATCAACTGTTATATATTTTATAAATATCAGTATCTTCAAACAATTGCCGGACGTCATTACACTAGGTGACTTCAGTATTTGTAATTTCATGCAAAATTTCTCCATACATGTACTGTTCATGAATCCGATGTGACACATTATGTTAGTTTAGGACCCATTTTGTAGTCTATGATTTTGTTCATATTATAATTACAGAAAATTTCACATGAATGTCAGTTCTTGGATTAATTTAAGTGTCTTGTGAATCTGTCCATTTCTTGGAAGAAGGAATACACATAAAGCTGAAAATACAAACAAATCAAAGTTTTAAAATAACAATCTTACAATAACCAATGTCAGAAGCATTTTGAATTGACATACTTATTATCAGGTCTCTCACATATATTTAGAAAGTTGTAAGACATTATAATGCTCTAAAACATGTTTATATTCTGTGAATTTGGTAAAGATTTCGTAGCTTATTTTTGTGCAAATGTTTACTGTAATGTCACATTGAAAGAACAGGGTTTATTTTTTTCAATTCCATGTACACATGTTTATAAAATAAGAATCCCTAAAGAAAGCTCAAAACGGCATAATGAAAAATGTTACAGGCTCAGTTTGATTGAGCCTGTTCATCGACGGTACTGTTAAGTGCAAACTACCATCCACGCCCCCTAGTAGCAGCTTAAGCAGAATTCAACATTTAACATGAACTGGTACAATTTTGAATTTGTGATATCACATTTTCCATCATTCAGAGAAAAGCTAAAACAGCAAATTCTTGGGAGAATTGTGACAGGTTTTGAAAAGTCAAATTTTATATTAGCCATATAATATGAAAAACAAGAGCCACCGCCGGGCGGGGGCAACGCTCGACTTTTTACTTTCTCTAAAAGCAAACAAAGAAATGTTTGAACAAAATCTTAACGTTTCCTTTTTATAAAATTAATCATTCTGTCTTGTCAAATAAGGTTTGTCTATATATTTTTTATATATAAGCATACTAATTTATATATATATATATAAAAAGAAACACACAATTCTATAAATAGAAAATTCTATAAATAGATACAGGTAGTGGAGTCACTTGGTGAAGTCACGTGTCGGATTAACGTGGTGAAGTCACGTGGTGGAGTCACGTGGTGGAAACACGTGGTGAAGTCACGTGGTGGTGTCACGTGGTGGAGTCAAGTGGTGGAGTCACGTGGTTAAGTCACGTGGTGGAGTCACATTGTGGATTCACGTGGTGAAGTCACCTGGTGGTTTCACGTGGTAGAATCACCTGGTGGAGTCACGTGTTAAAGTCACCTGGTGGAGTCATGTGGTGAAGTCACGTGTCGGATTCACGTGGTGAAGTCACCTGATGGAGTCTTGTGGTGAAGTCACTTGGTGGTGTCACGTGGTGGAGTCACGTGGTGGAATCACCTGGTGGTGTCACGTGGTAGAGTCACGTGATTGAGTCACGTGTTAAAGTCACGTGGTGGAGTCATGTCGTTAAAATCACGTGGTAAAGTCAGGTGGTGGAGTCACGTGGTAAAGTTAAGTGGTGGAGTCACGTGGTGGAGTCACATGGTGAAGTCACGTGGTAGAGTCTCGATTTAAAGTCATGTCGTGCAGTCACATGGTGCAGTCACGTGGTAAAGTGATGTGGTGGTGTCATGTGGTAGTCATGTGGTGGAGTCACGTGGTAGAGTCACGTGGTAAAATCACGTGGTATAGTCACATGGTTGAGTCTCGTGGTAAAGTCACGTGGTGGAGTCACGTGGTGGTGTCACGTGGTGGAGTCACGTGGTGGAGTCACGTGGTTAAGTCACGTGGTGGAGTCACGTGATGGAGTCACGTGATGGAGTCACGTGGTGAAGTCAAGTGGTGGTGTCACGTGGTAGAATAACGTGGTGGATTACGTGATAAAGTCACGTGGTGGAGTCACGTGGTAAAATCAAGTGGTGATGTCATGTGGTGAAGTCACATGGTAGAGTAACGTGGTAAAGTCACGTGGTGGAGTCACGTGGTAAAATCATGTGGTGGAGTCACGTGGTGTATCACGTGGTAAAGTCACGTGGTAGAGTCACGATTTAAAGTCATGTGGTGCAGTCACATGGTGCAGTCAGTCATGTGGTGGAGTCACGTGGTGGTGTCATGTGGTAGAGTCATGTGGTGGAGTCACGTGGTAAAGTCCCGAGGTAGAGTCACATGGTAAAATAACGTGGAAAAGTCACATGGTTGAGTCTTGTGGTAAATTCACGTGGTGGAATCACGTGGTGAAATCAAGTGGTGGTGTCGACGTGGTAGCAGTAAGTGTGGAATCAAAGTAATACACATGGTGGAATGTCAACGTGGTATAAATCCGTGGTGGAGCACGGTGATAAAGTCCCTGGTGGTAAAGTCACGTGGTTGATTTCTACGTGGTAGAGCTCACGTGGTTGTCAGTCATGTGGTGAGATTAGGTCTACGTTGGAGTATACGTCATGTGGTGTATGTGCATCCTGGCTCTAAGACGTCACGTTTGGCTAGAGTTTTTTGTCAGTCCTGGTGACTGGGCTCACTAACATTCACGGTCTGTCTTAACTTGTCTGCTCGGTCAATATATACACGCTCTGATCCAATTCCAATTTATGTGAGTATAGGTAGAAGAGCCAGTTATCAGTTCCTATAAACAATGATTAACAATCCTCGTAAAATAATTTTAAAACGTTCCAAAAGTCAAGGTCATTAATGAGTGAAAGTCAAGGTCTGTCTGGTTATTTTTAAGGTATATCCTTGAAGATTCTTATGTTCAAGTTTGAAGACAATCCATTCAAAAATAATAAAGTTACAGCCAATAACAGCATGAACAAGCAAAATTTGGACTTTTAACCTTGAAGGTCAAGGTCATTTATGGATGAAGTTCAAGGTTAGTGTGATCTACTGAAAGGTCTTGTCCCAAGGGTTGTTGTGCCCAAGTATGAAGACATTACACCAAGAAATAAAAAAGTTATGACCCAGTTACAATTTTCTGGACGGCAAAGCGCCGCGACTATAACAATACCTCTACTCTTTTTTTTTCAAAAAAAAAAAAAAAAGAGATAAAAAGGGGCATATCTTTGTCAAAATACAATACAGAGTAATACAACTAGACCTGCATATCTTATTTGTGACACCTCATATATCTTTTAAGTTTCAAGCAAATACCTTTTCTTGTTTCAGAAAAATTCAAGTACATGTGAAAAATTAAGTACATTTTCAAAGTCATTTTTTTTTACCTTCAAGTGTGACCTTGACCTTTAGCCACATGACAAAGCTGCAATTGATTCTGCACATAACCTTGTTGAGGTGAACATTTGAGTATATCTAAATTTTAAGATATTCAGACTTTTTTTAAGTTTTAGTATATATCTTTGTAACATCCGTCCCCTACCAACACTGCATAAGATTTAATATCTAGAAAACAGTATTTAAAAACTTATCCTTT
Source organism: Ruditapes philippinarum (assembly GCF_026571515.1). Taxonomy (NCBI): domain Eukaryota; kingdom Metazoa; phylum Mollusca; class Bivalvia; order Venerida; family Veneridae; genus Ruditapes; species Ruditapes philippinarum. Next base: position 16,425 of record NW_026857737.1, read on the forward strand.
CATCCCAAAAATATTGTTACAGACATCCTAAGGTTCTTAAAAAGAGCAAATATTTCCTTGTATGTTTAACTCTATTTGTTGACTAAGATGCTAACACAATTGGCCCATTTACTGTGCAGCAGGCAATATGTCAATGGACTTTGAAATATTTAAGGTACTGGTACACAAACTTGGTGAACATTATAAGTAGAAAAGGGAGCATTATTCTGTCAAAATACTTGAAAGAGTTACCTCCTCTTATTTACAGGTAGAATGGTGAACACGTGTGCAAACTTTAGCATAAGTGGTTATGCCGACGCAGACCCCATTCTATAGGTACTAGGATAACTCTTCTTCTTCAAATAATCATGCTACGAGTTGCCCAAAAGGTAACAAGTTGCTCACAGAATGAGCTGACCAAGGTTGATTTTGCATGACATGCTTTATAGTAATGCTAATAATGCTTCCAGGCCCAGGAGCATCAATGTATATGCCACATATTACTGTTATAAAGTACATGTAAAGAAATAAACAACACTTACTTGGGTAAAATACATCTAAAATTAATCCACATTTGTTGTCCCAGTAAGAAAATCCTCAGTTTCCATTCACATCACATTGTTATGAACAGCAAAGTATTGATTAAATCTCAGACTCAAAATAAAAAATATGATGTCTATTTCACCTGTCACTTAAATGTCTCATAATCTAGTTATAAATTGTTTCTCCTAAGTACATGCAAGGTTACTCAGTACTTGTTGTTGTTGTTTTAAACTCAAACAGGTACACTCCAGACTCCAAGGTGTCATCATAGGTGACCACAAAATTGTCTGATTGTTTTATAAATATTTTAAAGTTTTCAAATTCTGTTTCTGGTTTTATATCACAACCTAACAACTGTACTGTCACTGTATGTGGTAGTTTGTTTATAACAGTAATGAGATCATGTAACACTGAACAAGACATTGTTATATCAAACAAGTAAACACGTTCAATATTGATCATTTGAGGTGTCAGTGTTAATGATCTATCACCTAGATTGATTCTCACTAACATAACTTCTTTCACATGATATAACAATGATATTGTTTGTAACATTGTTTCTATGTCACTGGAAGATTCTAGATTACTACACGTAAATGTTTGTAGTTTACTGGCTGCTGGTAGTTGACTGAGATAAGATGACACAACACCAGGTTTATATAATTCACCTACAACACATTTCTCTAACAGTGATACATCCATGTTTAATTGTGACACAGGTATCACGATCAATCCTAAACATCTTAGTTGTGAATGTTGAGACAGGTCAAGGTTGAATCCCCTACATGAAGTATCATGATCACTACAGTATATATTGTTTAATGATATTTCTTTCATTGATTTTTTACTAGTGAGGAAATTTAACAATGTCTCCATTACCTCGTGGGTCATAGTGAAACAGTTTATATTTAAACACTCCAGGTGTTGTAATTTTACCAGTCGTCCATTTATCTCTGCAGACAGCAGGCAAGGTTCTCCTACAAATTCATGATTTTCCCATGTATTTGATGTCACAGTTAAACATTTTAAAGGGTTCAATAACAAGCTCATTAGTTCCTCTTCTACAATTTCACCTTGATAGTATAATTTCTCTATATGTGGAAGGTCAGAGAGTGTAAACAAATTGATTATTTCTTGTAGACTACAAATATCTTCATTTTCTATCATTATTGATTTTATATTTTCTTTATTGTGTTGACACAGATGTTGTAATTGTTTGAAGTAGTTTTCTTGTTTACATTTTTCATTAATGAAGAAATCTTGTAAACACAATTTTAGGTTTTTGTTTTCCTGGCTTTCTTTGGCACACGAAATGTACATGTCTTGTGTGTCTTGTAATGGATAAAAGTACATGTCATCATAAAATACCATAGTTCTGTATTTGCTTGTTTTTTCATCATTGTTTATCACAGGCATCAAATCACTTGATATTGTAGACATTAATTTAGGGTTCATGTTACTAATAAAGACAAACACTTTTGACATGTCTAGAATATTTCGTACACAGTTGCACTCTTCAAAAATGATTTTTTGAACTTCATTAAATTTTGTATTTTGAAAACTTATAAATATTGCTGAAAAGTATTCCTGCACTGTTTTATGTGAAAATGAGATTTTAAAACTTTCATTTATTAATGTTTTCACTTTACTTTCTGATAATATTCCTGATAGACAGCTTGATTTCAAATCTTCTTGGCCAAGATATTTGTTTGCAACATTTTCATCAAAAACTAATTTGTGCTCTTTTTTCTTACTGAACAATGTATTAAAAGCTAGTTTCCCAATGGTCACCAGAAACGTATAGTAACGACAGCAATGTTGATGTTTTTTTAAACATTCTGGAACATTACTAGGGGATGTTTCACATGATGAATGAAACATTCCATGTAACTTTTCTGTTCTAGATAGAAGGAGCTGTATAATGCCTGTATATAATTCTACTGCGGAATTTCCTATTGGAATTTTTGCAATCCATAAACATATAAGATATAGCAACAGGAGAGGGGTGGATTCCATATCATCAAGGTCATGGTTTCTAATTTCCTCTTCAAATCTACAAACTTCATTGATCAGTTTTTCTTCTTCAATGTTGCCTTTCAATATTTTCATTGCGTTTAGGTTAAACTGCCTTACATTTTGTTTATCTAGTTTAACTAGCTCCACTGTTTTGTCTACTTGATTAGTCTTCAAGTTTGAGACTCCAAGCTTCCATGGCCGGGTCGTTGTTAGGATTACACACTTTTCACGTGCATACCGATGAGGAATACTTTTTGGAAGTCTTGAACAATCGTTGTCAGGATGAACCATTCATCAAGTCCATCTAGTAAAACAAGACATTTTTCATTGCGTAAAATGTCATTTAAAAGAGTTTTTGGTATTTCAGATTTACAACGAAGATTATTTATGATTTGTTGTTCAATCATGTTGTCAACATCACATTCTGTATCTACGTCTCTCAATAGCACTAGAAATAAAAACTCAAAGCCAGATATCGCCTCCAATTCTTCTTTTTTAAAATGGTTATAATTTTCATCCTTTTTATGAGCTTGACACCATGTTATAGCGAGATATTTTGAAAATGCTGTTTTCCCAAATCCAGCGACCGCTGATAAATATATTTCCCTTGAAACTTTTCTACCCGATGTAAACAGGTCCTGTAACGACTTGACTCTAGTTGTTTCTTTCCTTCCACCTGGAAGATTCGTCTGTATGTCAATTTCTGGCATAATGTAGAACCCAGCTAGAGGGGTATGGTCATCATCTGTGAGTGGTGAAAGAGGAACTGTACTCTGATAGGTGTTGTACCAGTCTATAAGTTCATCCTTCAGATCTGAAATGGAAATAATTGACATATAAGTATTATTCATGCAGGTGATGAAATAAAAACAAACAAACACTGATATGATTAATTAATTATAAAGGTGTCAGTGTGTACATATATATTGTAATACATGTATATAAAACACAATTAGCCTCACTAATAAAGGAAAGAAAAGCCAACAAAAATCGTTCAGAAACAAAATGTCAAAAAAAGTGTTTTTTTTTTTATTATTCCTTAACATTAGATCTACTTTATAATAGTTTCTAATAGAAATAGGACATACAAAAATGTTGAAATTGATACAAATTGTATTCGTCTGCCTTTTTTAACTAAAAATAGCAGACGAACACACTTTTTGCGACGGACGCGCCCTCAGGCGCGTTCAGAGCTAAGTCATCTACACATGGAATTTCGTTGGCTACACTCGCGCAATGTGTCCTAAACCAATTAACAGCCCAAGAAATAGTACATGAATTTGATCCTTCAAAACTCCCATACTTTGTCTGGATATCTTAATGTCTTCCATATTTAGCCTTTTCAATTTCAAATTAAGTTATCCAAGTTAAAATATGAACGTATATTATTGATAAAAACGTTGTAGTCCCGTAGTATTATTGCGCAATATGCAAATTACTGCTGAAACGATTTACCGCTGTCGAAAAAGTAGGACAGCAAATTATACTACAATAAAGGTGTAACCTCTGAGTTCCAAGACATTATTAGTAGGAAATAAATATTTCTACATTATACAAAACATTATTATTAACAAATCAAAAGTTTTTCGTGACTCTAGGATAACTCGCGCATTAATAAAAGAAGAACTATTTTCGTGACTCATACCGCGGGTTTAGCTGAATATTCAGCAGTTAATAATATATTAGATACAGTACAATGGCTAGTATAAATATCTATTTTTGAAAATGCATGTAAGACACTTTACCGCCATGTAGTCTTTCATGGTAAGGAAGTTATAATATCAGTTCTACTTCCGATTCTTGTGGTTTGTTTACATATTTTACTAGGTCATGATATGAGTTAAGCTTCGCTATTCTAAAAATAGATTCTGCTTCTCCTGTTCTGATTTTTGGACAGGCGATTAGGAAGTACACATTAAACATGTAATTAATAAACCAGCGGATTGTAATGCAATACTTTTAGAAATGCTATACAATTGTAAGAAGCAAACAAGTTGAAAATGGAATTTAGTGTGAAGTTGAAAAGGACAACTAAACACTGTAGTGCTTAAGTGACATTTAAATTAAAATAAAAACGATGTGCTCTGGCCTCTACATCTTTACCTTGTAAATAAAAAAAATCTAAGAAATACACTATTAATTGCTGATGATTTTAACCAATTTTTTTTTAATGAGACATATCCAAGAGAAATAAAAATACAAATGACTTATATTTTATTGTCTGTATGCCCACTATGATATAACACGAATCAATTCTAAATAGCATTCTCAAATGTATAATGTATTATGTTTGAAGTTTATTTGCCTGCATTTATTCTAGAAATATTTCGTTGATAGGTTTTTTTCTATTTACATATCATTTCTTAGAATAAATCGATAAGGACACTGATTTACAAGTTTGACCAGAGCTTTTAGGCATAAATTTCATTCTGTATTTAAGTGCTTGAAAGTAGAAAATCTGAATTATATCACAAAATATATTGCTCTACAAATCTCGAACTTGTATGGAACAAATTTTCTCTGTTATATATTTTGTGCTTTGTTTTTGTTTTGTTTTTGTTTTTTCTAAAAGAAGCCTTAATGTCTCTCCGGTTGCATGTCCGTCGCATTCAGTGCTGCAGCACTTTGATTAATAATTTGTAGGAAATATTTTACTGAAATTCATACAAAATATCTCAAGTATACCTCTTTTACTGTTTCACTGAGCATCTCACTTCATATTTTACTCTTTGCAATCTTTCTATAACAAAAAGTCAACTTTTGGTTGCCTCGGTCATTACTAAATTTGAAATGCACTGACAACTGTAATGAACATTAAACTATAAATAGTAATCAGGTGTCATGGACTGGCAAAATATATCTATGGAGCGCCATAACTGCCTTATAGCCTGGGCACGGTACTTAACATTTATCCAAAAAAAAATATATATAAAAATCATACATGAATGAGATTTCTCTTCTTTTTAATAAGTGATCCTTTTCCAAAACTGTTTGTCGAATTCTATTTCAAGATATTCAATAAAACTGTCTTTTATTTTTAAAACTATTTCTATAGTCAGCCATTTTGGCAATCGGAACATCCTCGGCTATAATCAATTATAAAACCTCGGAGTAAATTCGGATTGAAAGTAGTTATACCACGTTGTTTCAGATGTAAACAGAAACAGAGAGTGTTATCTTCATATTCTCTCTATTTTGACATCCAAAGAAAAATATAGTTTGTTTCGGTACAATAATGATTGAAAATATGTTTGAAAACCATTTTGAATTTCAAAATGCCCACTGGGGTACAATTTAAACAAATCCGACTAAATGTCAACAGGTTGGCATTTTGTACTTTCGGTTTCTACAATCATAATAATAAATATATAAATAATGTATTGTTTGCATTTGTTTCTATGAATTCACATAGTTTAGGTGGACTTTTACTTAAGCTAGTGCTAGGGGGCCTGCAACATTTTCAATTTTGCCGTGTTGGGCTTTCTTTAGGGATTCTTATTTCTCTCTATTTTACTTCGAATATTGGAAAGAAGTTTGTCAAAAACTCCGAGCATTAAAAAAATACTAATTGTTACATGTTTAGTTTTTAGTGTAAGATAGAACGAAATAAAGCATCCGTTCTGTGTCCTTATCCGAAGATTGACAAGTTGCGATTGCCATTTTGGGTGATTTCAGAGGTTACTATGGCATGACGGTCTTCCCCAAAAATGCAAGTATAAAAGGACAGATGGGTCAAAATCTTCAAATTAAGATGTGGAAAACTTCCAACAGTTAACTGACTATAAAATTCAAGCTATACGAATAAATGATTTGCCACTATATTGGATTATTACATAGTAACAATTAAGGGATATGGAAGTCAAATATGAAGATTTTAATCAAAAAGTTTTTCTCCCCGAATATTCATTATTCACAAAATTGAATTTATTGGCAGATTCTGTGTAGTTTTATGTGACAGTTTTGAAAATAATAGCATTGTCAAATGTAATCTGAATAATTCGACAGCAAGACCGAGCGACTTTACAAATTGATATTACACAGATGTTGGTATTTACGAAGGGCGACCATCGTCTATATAATAAAAAGCATAATTTGCTGGGCTATGTTATATGTTACTTTTACTAGTAGTTGCATAACATGTAAATACCGTGATATCATAGAACCCGTGATATCATAGGAACCGAGTATATACACATTTCTAAAGTGATGGCATCTTTTAGTTAAATGGTGCCGTGATTATGATAAATAATAATTACTGTTGCTTTTGATGTTGGTGATGTTGTTTAGATAGATGTTGCTGTCATTATAGTATATGGTGCTCTCTTTTCATATACTGTGCTGTGATTTTGATAAATGGCGATGTCATTTTGATAAATGGTGATATGGTTCCGAGAAATGGTATTCTGGTCTTAATCGGTTATGCTATCATTTTGATAATTTTGGTATATAGTGATTTTATTTTGTTAGATTGTGCTGTGATTTTCATATATTGTTCTGTTATCATGTATATGGTTCCAAATGACCTCACCATTCACCGAAACAACAGCATTAGATCTAAAAACACCATAGCACCATAAAGCAGAACCACATCACAATATATGGTTCCAAACTCCATCACCATCTTTCAAAATGGCATCACCATATATTGAAACGACATCACCATCTATTATTTAAGTCGCAGCACCGTCTATAAAATGACAGCAACATACGCTTTTATAACATCACCATCTATCAAACCGATATATGAAAACGATAGCATCATCTATTCAAACGACAGCACCATATAACGATAAATATATCACCATACGACCATTACGACATCATAAATTAGCAAAATCATAACATATTATCACTTTAGAATACATGTATGTATATAGGAGGCGGCTATGGCGTTCCATAATAATTTTTTTTTTTTTTTTGAAACATGAAATATGTTTTAGAAAGAATCTCGGCCGTATATAATCTGGTTACAGTGACACAAAGGTAAAGTGTGTGTGTTTTATTTATCTCATGAGCACGAGACACTGTTGTGGCCACGAGCTAAGCTACTTACTCGTGGCCACGAGTTACTTAGTCGTAGGCATGAGATAATTAAGTCGAGGGAACGAGATACTATGTCGTGGCCACGAGTTATTAAGTCGTTGGAACAGATAATTAAGTTGTGCGCACGAGATAAAAAAAAACAATCAGATTACAAGAGATTTATATTAATTTTCCTAGTGCTATATAGCCGGTGCTTGGGGGCGTGAGGGATGTTGCACTTATTCATTATCCCTCCTGTGCAGACTCAATCAAACCGATTTTTCATGTAATTTTGTTTTGTTTAATTCCGAGGGATCACTTTGTTTCAAGATTTTTATACTTCACAATAGCAGGTGTCAAGTGCTGTGTGGCAGCTGTAAAAAGTTTCCCGTACTTCACTTCAGTGTTGTTATATTTTGCTGGTATTTCGGGATCATTGATGCCAGCACTATTAAGTGTTGAAAAATGAGTACCGCTCAAGCCAGTGCTAGGTGGCGTGTGGGATGTTGCACTTATTCATTATCCCTCCTGTGCAGACTAAATCAAAGAGAGTCTGTATTTTTCATACATATGTTGATTGTGATTAATGCTTCCGGGGATCACTTTGTTTCTAGATTTTTATACTTCACAACAGCAGGTGTCAAGTGCTGTGTGGCAGCTGTAAAAAGTTGCCCCGTAATTCACTTCAGTGTTGTTATATTTTTCTGGTCCTTCGGGATCATTGATGCCAGCAAGTGTTGCGAAATGAGTACCGCTCAAGCCGGTGCTAGGGAGCGTGAGGGATGTTGCACTTACTCATTATCCCTCATGTCCAGACTCAATCAAACCGAGTCTGCATTTTTCATGTTAATTTGTTGTGATTAATGCTTCTGGGCGATCACTTTGTTTCCAGATTTTTATTTATCTCATGCCCACAACATAGTATCTCGTGGCCACGACATAGTATCTTGTGACCAGGATATAATTATCTCGTGGCCACGACTTAGTAACTCGTGACCACGAAATAGTATCTCGTGCACAGTACATTGATAAAAACACACACACATACAAGTCACATTTGTGCCACCGTATCTGGTTGAATCGTTGCTGCGCAAATTCTGAGGTGTAAAATTGATGCAAAAAGGAAAGAGCCTTTCATCAATACTTTGAAGCGATATACTCAGTTGCTATTTGAGATTTGAGATTTTCTCTATTCCAACAAACAACTAAACCAAGTACTTAAAGTTACTGATGGAATGCGATTTTTTCTACGATCCAAATGCAGTTTATGACCCAAACTCTTACGGTTATGTTGCCACTGTACAGATCAGATAAAGCAACAACTGCAGGATATGGAGCTTGTGGCCGTGTTGTTAAGTGTATGCCTTCGAGCCACTTGCCGTTCATCCAAAAAGTTCGAATACCGCCAGGCACTTGGGATTCTTTCAAAAGACAAGCTATTCAACTAGCTTTTGATACGTCGATGATTCTACTAAGGTGCCCGCTTGTGCCTGAAATAATGCACACAGGGACACTCGAGGTCCAATGTACCTGTAAAGCAGAAAACTCGCCATATGACATTTAAGGTTTCGATGTGACTTAAAAAGCAACCCTAAGAAGATAAACAACTGCTGTGGATATACTACAAATATGTTACTAGTATGGTACAGGTCCATTTGAATCAATTACAACTAGAACTGCCATTCCCATGGCGTAAGTATCCCCGTAAACCGCTTTGGCAGCATCAACAGTGGTCATTTAGAGCTTAAGGAAAACCTCCCTGTCAAATCTGAGGTTAGTAAGCCAGTGCATTGCTAAGTGATGTATTCTACATGATTTTAGTAGCAAAGATCAAAGTGACCTTTGCCTTTGACTGCATGACTTGAATACCCCCACCCTATCCATACAGCTTTGCCTGGTGGTGTTTTATGATGAATATATGAGAACATAATTATATGCTTCAAATGTGGAAAAAGTCTAAATCAATACACTCACTGTGAACAAGCATTTTTAAGCATTTGAGCAGACTAGCTTATAGTTGTAAAGAACCCCGTGACCTTGGCCTTGTCACCCAGTGACTTCGAAATCAATAGGGATCACCTAATGTTCTTGATCAACATCCATGCCAAAATGAAGACAGAAAAGTCAATGCCCTTGTGATCTTAACCTTTAACCCAGTGAGCCGTGGTATTCAACTGTCCCAACTATCACATGTATTAAACTCATTACCAACAAACAAATAAGCTAATACATTTTAATAGTCTAAGAATGTATATAATATATTTTCTTAACATGATACTTGTATTGATTTTAAATAAATTAAAATTTTATCAATTATGATTAAACATCCGTTATACATTTAGCCTTTCTAATCTATTCTATATTGTTGAAGACAGCACTCTAGACTAATCATATACTGGACACAGTAAAGGAAGATCTATTATGATATGAGCCAAAGTATGTAAGGTTTCTAAGTATATAACTTTAAAGTTCAAAGAGAAAACTACGGTGGCACGGAGGTGACATAAATTTGTTCTTTTTATCTCGTGCACACGTGTTACTGAGTCAGCGCATAAGATAATAAAGTGGTGCGCGCAAGATACTAAGTTGTGTGCACGAGTCATTAAGTGAATTGCACGTGTTACTAAGTCGTAGGCACGACTTACTATGTGATGTGCACGGGATACAATATCGTAACGAATTACTGCATTTAATCACACTTTAAGGCTTTAACAGAGCTGATATCCAAGTTATGCCACCCAAAAGACAGTAATTCTGGGTTGACATAAAGCGGTAAATACCTAAAACGTGAGGATGGGGTATGAAAAAAATGTTATCACAATCATATATGTACTCTTTAAGCGCATGTTACATAAACAACACTGTAGTTAGATTGTTTGTGTTGATATTATCATATATTTAGCTGTAACCACCATCTTGCTCAGTAGAACGAAACCATTTGAGCAATAAGTTATAGAGTACCTGAAAAATCTACGCGTAAGTTAAAGAAAAGATGTCATTTATATTTAATTTCTATTTTTAGTTATGGCGGCCAAATTGATCAACATACCAAAACTGTGGCCATTGTTTTATAGAAATCTATTCAAGGATCATTGCAATAGAGTTTCAAAATAATTAAGGAGTAGATCTTGTTTAAAGCCCCTGGACTCAAGATGATAAAATGAAAAAAAAAAATCAAGTAAAAGGTTAATTTTTTATACTGGTCTGGTTAGGTTTAATGTGTAAATCTATTATTACTGACATCTTAATTGAAGAAAGAATTTTGACAAAAGCGTCACTATAATTATTGTGTTCCTTCTTTGCATTATCTACTGCGTAGCCAGTATAATTACGAAAAGTTAATTCATTCAACATTTTGACGTGTCACAACAGTGGTTCGGAAAAATCCCGGAATCCGGTACGCTCGGTGTAGAATATTAATGTTCTTTCATAAAGTTTAAATCGATATGGTATAATTAATAAATTATAATTTTGAGTGCAGCAAGTTACTACAAATATCAAAACGAAAGCAGTTTATTTGTTTCCCTCTATGTTTGATACGATCTCGAATTCTGTGCGTTCCGGTCACAAGCCGCGATATTGTCCTGGTACTAAACAGAAACCAAGACGAATAAATTCCGTAGTTAAATTGTAAAAAAAGAAGGTATATCCCGTTTGGCAGAAAAGCTAACTAATTGTTTTCAGGGCAAAAATGTTAAACTATAATCATTTTGAAGTGTCATTTTAATATATTAGCAAGACGGTATTTGTTTCTGTTATCATGTGGCCCCATGTTCACAAAGATTTAAGGATCAGGATCAAGATCAGGATCAAATCTAAAAACTTTAATAATTTCTTCATTGTTTATCCTCATAGATTAATATTAATTTGAAAAATTTAAACTGGACTTGCAATGGCAAGTTAATGAAATTTATTGTTTTTTCTGCAAGATACGGGCATTTTACAGTTGATCCAAATATTGATCCTGATCCTAAAATTGATCTTTATTTTGATCCGAATATTTTTGTATTTGTTTTGTTTAATGTTGATTTTATCAAACCATTGTTTGGTTTCTTTGCGAAACAGCATTTTTTACATTTTGAAAATTTACCATTTAAATCTAGCAAAACACAATTAATCTAAGTAACATAAAACAATGAAAATAAAATCAGGATAACTTGATCCTGATGCTGATCTTTTCTTAATGAACACAAGGCCTTGAGGAGTGCTACTTTATAGGTGTTTCTTTATTAAACAGGCGTCCATCACATTCAGTAGACGTAAACAATTTAAAGAAAGTCGGAAAGTCTTAGCCACTAGGGGTCGGAAAGTCATTTAAAAAGTGGTAGGAGTGTCAAGGGGTCTAGAAGTCATCTTAATGGCCTAAGTGTCTTACTTGCCTACAAGATGATGCTTCATCTAAATATCTAAACCCAGAGAAGATGATTTATTATTTAAGTATATGTAAACTAAGCAACGCCACTAAACAAAGGTGGGATATTTTAACCCCAGGGGCATGACGTACGTAACATTTATAGATATCCACTAGGCAGTGCTACATGCAAAATATGTAAGCTATGGAATTATAGTTGCATAAACGATGAGTTAAATGGTTTATGTGTACACTTACTATACCAGTTAGGTGAACCCTTATGGGGGGCAAATAAATATTTTTTCATCCAATGAGCATGATTTATATATCCTTTGTTAATGACCACAATGCAATGATACATGTCACATATCTACGAACAGGGTATTACTGTTTCTGAGAACAAGTTTTTTAATGATCATATTTGAAGTCTATTTTTATCTATTGCAACCTACTATTGCACCAGACTGAAACCGTTTATACCACTTTTTAGGACAACCTAAGAATCATATTTGGTCAAAATCCATCAAGTGGTTTCGAAGGAGTTGTTGTTTTACGAAAAAAATCGACTAAAGGCGGACACACTGTCATCACAATTTTAACTCACTTTTGAGCGCATAGTGCTACATTAATCTAAAACAACAAGGAGGAATAAGACGGCAGGGCTCACGCTGTCAGTCGCCATAGTCGCCATTTGCGATTATTTTATAAGATTGGCGATTATTTTTGCATTTTTGGCTACAAAATCGCGATTAATTTTTTACTTCCAAAGTGTTTTATATAGTAAGGTGTTAAAAATCGATACCAGAATTTCGGTAGACCAAGATTAAACCACCAGCGGGGAGATTTTAATTGAGTTTCACCGCTTTTTTGTCTATTCGGTCACGTTTTCCACACGGGTCATACTTGCTTTACGGGTTATTGTTGGGGCCTCACATCCGTTTTTTAGGCTAGAGGTGATGAAAAAATACAGTGCCCAGGTGAATAAAAATAAAAAATTTTCATGCTTTATGAAGTTGTAAAAATATAAAATGGAAGAAGATTTATCTTTTTGGGGTAAGTTTTCATATAAAAAGTATATTGCTGGAGGAACCCAACGTAAATTAATAAACGCATTCATTTAGAATAGTGCGCTCACACCTCTGAGTTATTCTAAAAAGGGATATTCGTGTCGCCTTGGAAAAACAATTTGAATATAACTTGGATTTTTTTGACTACGTCAAAACCTGAAAGTTTACTAATAACGGTGAATTATTGCTATGCATATATGCGACAAAAAATTACTGATTTTTTGTCCCTTTAAGCCCCCATGCTTGACTGAAGATCGTCATAGTGTGTATTAAATCATGATAAAATATTTTTAAAAAAGTTATTTACTTCCAAACAACTATTTTGTCATCAAGCACTCAAATTTTTTGTGAATATTTTTCTTCTTCAGAAAACAGAAGAAAAACATCCTGATTGTGCATTCACATGTTAATTATTTCTGCTTTTTGACCATTCCCACCCGGGGCAATAGAAGGCAAAAATGGCCGCGGGTTGGGGCGGACGACTTTAAAAAGGGTTTATTGAGACACTTCCAACCGATTAATTCTTGATCATATATTTATTAAATGTTGTTGAAAAATAAAGCTATGCTCTGTTTCTACTAATATTACTTTAACTATTATCCGGCGCAGTAGGGTATATAGTTTTTTTTGTTTAACATTTTGTCATTTTAATTGGGATGAGTTATCTCCTTCTTCTCCCAGTAAGCCGTTATTCGAAGGAAAAAAGGGCACCGGGCTGCATTCTGTGAATGAGTATTCAATTGTCGTTTTAATAACTTTCTCTATATAAATATTGGAATATTGGCCTAAGATCTTACCCACTCTCTATGTTTCTGTAATGGAAATGATGGAAATTGAGATAGAAATGAGGATCTTATTGATTGCGGACAAATAATATTAATATTAGAACAAAAACATAAAGTATAAATCCTGTCGGATCCCAGAAAAAGCATTATTTAAATTGGTTAGTCTCACTGACACTGGAGCATTCTTTACAATATAAATGTTGCTATATGAAAATGTAATATTCCAGTACCCTACATATACCATTTTTTATTTAATATATCTATTACATTATAATTGAACAAAATTGGAGACGCGTAATTGTAAGGAATCTCAATAAACTAGTGGTCACTGGTGAAAAAAATAGATGTGAGATATAAAGACCGGTGTTGGGAAAACACCATACCATGCGTATCTATTAAATAGATTTTTCACCTACATGTCCTTTTATTTTGTTTTTAGAAATTTAAAAGTTTTGGTTATTTATGAGACAAATCAATATTAGTCACCCGCCAAATCAACAAAGATAAGGAAAGATAGTTTATAAATTTTAGTTTAGAAAGATTTGAATTCTAAGTCAATGGGGCGTGGCGTTAAATTTGTGTGGAATCGCTAAAGAGTCTCGGCTCGCGACTCAGTTTTTTTAAGCCTCTGTTTTCGATACTTTGTTATTATATTTTTTCTTTTTTTTTTTGGTTAAACCTCACCTTCCCTCATTCATTTTTTTTTGAAAACCTCATTATATAAAAATATTTTGCTATCTATTTTATTTTGAGCAGTGTGAGCTCCTTATGACGGACAGTATTGGTACATGGCGAAAAATAGTGTTATGTAATATTGGGATTCTTTCAGGTTTTTGGTTTTTCTAAGATAGTCGGTTACAGATGATCGGGATGATTTAATCATCTGACACGGTTTTGTTATTTCTGCGAAAAATTCTCAAAAGGGAGTCGATGTGCCTACTTATTAGTTTTATATATATTAAGGTTTTTATTATGGCAATAGATAATTTATTAAAAATAAGAAATTTTACATAATTTTTATAGAAAAATATAAAACAAAAAAACTTTTTAGGCGGGTTCTGTGCACTAATTGACAAGTTACATATGAGAAATTCCTCAATCAAGCTTTGTTTTGGCTTTCGGTTAGTGCATAAATTGGTGTCAGATAAACAATAAGATCTATTTCTTCACCTTTTCTTTTTACATTTTCGACCGCACTGTTATTCTCTTGCTCGTAGGTGACAATTCGTATATATTACTTCATATTACGAAGTGTGAATAAATTATATGTCATGGACATAGATAATATAACGTCTTGGCTCATGCTTGGTGTGAAATTTGAAAAAAAAGAATTATTTTTCATATACTATATGTTTGAACATCTTTATCTCTTACATAACAATAAATGCCGGGGTCAGTTGGTAATAACATATATTGAATTAAATATACCAGAAATATCTTCGGAGTCAAACACATGCCAGGTCAAAGTTGGTCAACCCTTATCATCCATGTTTTAACCACACCCTATTACCATTTCCAATTAAGCATTACAGTCTTGACTGATATTATCAATATATATTGATTTACTTGTACGTGTATCTGCCCAACAAATGGGATATCATGAGAAGTTTGCACTTAACGTAAAATTGTGGAATAAATTCAACCATGAGATAATAATAGACCAAATATTAGTGATTCCTACGAACTGAAAAGAGATGCTGTCATCCAGTGTTGCGCCCACCGGCTACTGGATATAAAGTGATTGTTATTTTTTTATCATAAATTTAATACTCGTACAACCTCCTCTGATCATTTTAATATATCTCTTTTGTCTTTGTGACTCTAAAGTTGGTGCACATTTTGATATCCCTCAGCTATAATCAAAATGAGAGGGTTCATTCATCTAGTCCAATCAATATTGTGAAAATATGAAGAGTTGTGATTAAATAGTTTATATTTAAGCGATAATTAGAGCGTACTAATTATCACATTTAATACCCACTGAACTAATCAACATGCTATTACATTCATGATATCGTTGTTTATCCTTTTAAGAGAAGACAATCATTGTGTTATCCTTTAACAAAGAACATTATTTCGGAAAGCGCCAATACAATGTCTCACGACACCTTTGTAGAAGCGCACATCAGTATGATAATAGAAAACCATCATGGCACTTTAGGCTATTAAAGATGAATATAATACGTATTGTATAATTCAGCTATAAAAGCCAGAGAGGACCAACCTGTCATTTGCTATACTTAAACCGCCCTTACCGCCCTACTTTTATTTACTTGGTTAATGTTGAGAACTTTTTTTTCCGAAACCTTAATAAGTTGGCCTAGGAACCCTCTTTTTTTTGATCCGCTATACTTCTCCAAAATTAATAGGCCTCATTACTTTGTTGATGGCTAATCAGTATGAAACATGAAGACTTTGTGATGAATAGTTTTCAAGATAATCAGCGGAAACCATTCTTACATACAGCGCCCCTGTGACCTTAACCTTTGACCTAGTGACCCCAACATCAATAGGGGTCATTTTCTAGTTACGACCGATCAGTAAGTGAAACATGAAATTTTGTGATGAAAAGTATTCTATGTAATCAGCGGAAAACATTCTGACATTTAAGGTCCCTGTGACCTGGACCTTATAGCCCCAAAATTAATAAGGGGTCATTTACTAGTTATGACCAATAACTTTATGAAAAAGGAAGACTTTAAAAGGTGATAATTAAAACCATTCTTGTGATTTTCAAGATAATCAGCGGAAACCATTCTAACATTTAAGGCCACTGTGACCTTGACCTTCGACATAATGACCCCAAAATCAATAGGGGTCATCTACTAGTTATGACCAATCAGTATGTGATATATAAAGACATTGTTTTCAAGATAGTCAGCGGAATATTAAGGTCAATTTGACTTTGACCTTTGACTTAGTGACCCACAGGAGTGATTTACTAGTTATCCCTAATCAGAATGTGAAATACAAAAATACTTTGTGATATATAGTTTTCTAGATTATCAGCGGAAACATTGTGGTCTAGAGACCGACAGACACACCCATCGATCGACCGACCGACCGACATAAGCAAAACAAAAAACCCCCTCTTCTTCGAAGGGGGGCATACAAATACTTATGATCAACAATTATGGCGTTTCAGTATTACAAAAGTGTCTATTACGATGTAGTCACTTAGAGTACAATATGAATTTGATAATTATGAACGTTTTTGACAACGAGGCTAGTGATATATTAACTGAATTTGAAATAGATTATAATTTTGGGGGTTAAAAGCGATGCTAGATGGCGTAAAATATGAATTGATACAGAGAATAATAAGATTGGATCAAATAATGAATTGATGATATTAGAACATTATATGGTGCAAAACTGAAGTATCAATGGTTATATGTTGTAAGGGGTGAAGTACAAAAGAATACGTTTAGTAATATATACAGAAAACAAATTAAGTTATGTGAGTAATATCACTTACTTTGTTTAGAATCAATATATTCCTTTTTTTTCTCGTCTTTATTTGCTGTTTTAAGTCTTTTGCATAACGTCTCTCCTAATCCAGCCAGGTCTGCTCGTTCTTTTTCTCCTTGTTCATGAATTTTCCCAACTTCTTTGTCCCGTTCTTCATGCATTCTTTTAACAGAAGCATCAGCTTTATCTTTTAATTGTGACTGCAGAGATAGAAGATCTTGTTTTCTTTTTATCATATCTAGTTTAATTCTGTCATATTGCTCGTCTAATCCAGCCTTCATCTTGTCTTGAATTGCCTTTGCCACATCGTCTAGTACTTTTCTTACATCATCTTTACCAATGACTAAAGTGTCATTTTCTAACTGTAATTATAAATACAATACAAATATACAATATAAAATTTGAAAAAAGGTAAATAAATAAAAAAAATACAAAAAATAAATAATAAATAAAATGAACAAATAATAAGAATTAAATAATAAAAAATGTGGTAGTGGAAGTGGAAGTGAAAGTGGTGGTGGTGGTAGTGGCAGTGGTAGTTGTAGTAGTAGTAGTAACAGGACAAAGAATCGGTAGTAATTGTAGTAGTAGTATTAGTAAGTAGCAGTAGTGTGTAGCAGTTGTTATTGTAGTAGTGGTAAATTGTAGTAGTAGTTAGTAATAGTAGTAAGTAGCAGCAGTAAGTAGCAGTAGCAAGTTACAGTTGTAATGGTAGAAGTAGTAGTAGTAAGAAGAAGTTGTAGTAGTAAGAAGAAGATGAAGCATAAGAAGTTTAAGAAGAAGAAGAATGAGTAGTAGTAGTAGTAGAAGTAGTGGTAGTTGTGGTAGTAGTAGTGATAGTTGTGGCAGTGGTAGTAGTAGTAGTAATAATAATAGTAGTAGTAGTAGTAGTAGTAGTATAATTAGTAAAAGCAGTGGCACTAGAATAAGTAGTGGTAGTGGTGGTGGTGGTAGTAGTAGTAGTAGTGATGGTAGTTATGGTGGTGGTAGTGGTAGTAGTTGTTGTAGTGGTTGAAGTGGTAGTATTAGTGGTGGTGGTAGAGGTAGTGGTGGTGGTGGAAGCGGTAGCGGTAGCAGTAGAAGGTAAGTAGCAGAAGTAAGTATCAGTTGTAATTGTAGTAATAAGAATTAGCAGTAAGTAGTAATAGTAGAAGTATAGATGTTTACCTCTGTCAGTTTCTTTTTAGCATTCTGCGCATGCGTGTCTGTAGCTAAATATACTTTATCAGAAAGTAGATTCTGTAATAGTTTGAAGTAGTTTTGAAGATCTGTATCCTCTACTTCAAGTGTTGAGGAATGTCGTACTTTTCTTCCAATTTCTCTTGCCTGGTCAAAATTGAAAAACAATTTTTATTTACTTTTACTTAAAACCTATAGGTTGAGTGTAAAATACATACGTTTACTGTGAAACTGTTACGTTATACATGTAGTAAAATAATACTTACTAGGACTTGTATAAATAGAAAAATTACAAACACGATAAGAGCTGTGTTGAGCTGAAATGTCATAGCTAGAGGTGTGGTCTGCTAGGGGTGTGGTCTGCTAGGGGAGGGTTTGATAGAGGAGTGGTCTGCTAGATGAGTGGTCCGCTTGTTGCATTTACCACTGCCGTCTGCGAAGGGTCATTGTCATATGTCCCCGGGAGTATTAATAATGTTGTAGTGTTACGTACCAGTACCCCTCTTTAATACGATTTTGATATCAAAATCGATATAAAAATTGTTTCAAAAATAGACACTTCGTGACAAATTACTGAGGAATATAGGAGTGCTTGATTACAAGAAAATATCTAACAAAAAGAAACAAGAGGGCCATGATGGCCCTGGGGTCGCTCACCTGTACATAGGCCCCCAGGGGCGGGACTAGTTTAAACCCAAGGGCTTTTATTTGAACAAACTTGGAAGACACCCATTAGAAGATGTTTCATGATGTTAAGTTTTTACTATACACAAATAATGAAAAACAATGACTTTTGCCCACCTCCTCCCTCCCCCTGGCAGGGCCAATTTAACCCAAGGGCTTTTATTTGAACAAACTTGGTAGACACCCATTAGAACATGTTTCATGCTAAATATCTTAGCTCTAGCTCTTTGGGTTCTTTAAAAGAAGATTTTTAAGTTTTTACTGAAAATCAATGACCCCTGGAGCGGTGCCAATTTTGACCCCAGGGCTTTTATTTGAACAAATTTGGTAGACACCCATTAGAAGATGTGTCATGCTAAATATCTTAGCTCTAGCTCTTTGGGTTCTTTAACAGAAGATTTTAAAGTTTTTACTATATGCATATAGGGAAAATCAATGACCCCCTGGGGCAGGGCCAATTTTGACCCCAGGGCTTTTATTTGAACAAACTTGGTAGACATCCATTAGAACATGTTTCATGCCAAATATCTAAGCTCTAGCTCTTTTGTTTTTTTAGAAGAAGGTTTTTTTTTGTTTTTACTATATGCATATAGGGAAAATCAATGACCCCCTGTGGCGGGGCCAATTTTGACCCCAGGGCTTTTATTTGAACAATCTTGGTAGACACTCATTAGAAGATGTTTCATGCTTAATATCTTAGCTCTAGCTCTTTGGGTTCTTTAAAAGAAGATTTTTTAAAGTTTTTACTATATGCATATAGGGAAAATCAAAGACCCCCTGTGGCGGATCCAATTTTGACCCCAGGGCTTTTATTTGAACAAACTTGGTAGACACTGATTAGAAGATGTTTCATGCTAAATATCTTAGCTCTAGCTCTTTGGGTTCTTTAAAAGAAGATTTTTTTAAGTTTTTACTATATACATATAGGGAAAATCAATGACCCCCTGGGGCGGGGCCAATTTTGACCCCAGGGCTTTTATTTGAACACTCTTGGTAGACAGTCTCTAGAACATGTTTCATGCCAAATATTTAAGCTCTAGCTCTTTGGGTTCTTTAAGAGAAAATTTTTTAAGTTTTTACTATACGCATATAGGGAAAATCAATGACCCCCTGGGGCGTGGCCAATTTTGACCCTAGGGCTTTTATTTGAACAAACTTGGTAGACATCCATTAGAACATGTTTCATGCCAAATATCTAAGCTCTAGCTCTTTGGGTTTTTTAGAAGAAGATTTTTTAAGTTTTTACTATATGCATATAGGGAAAATCAATGACCCCCTGGGGCGAAGCCAATTTTGACCCCAGGGCTTTTGTTTGAACAATCTTGGTAGACACCCATTAGAAGATGTTTCATGCTTTATATCTAAGCACTAGCTCTTTGGGTTCTTTAAAAGAAGATTTTTTAAAGTTTTTACTATATGCATATAGGGAAAATCAATGACCCCCTGGGGCGGGGCCAATTTTGACCCCAGGGCTTTTATTTGAATAATCTTGGTAGACACTCACTAGAAGATGTTTCATGCCAAATATCTAAGCTCTAGCTCTTTGGTTTTTTTTAGAAGAAGATGTTTAAAGTTTTTTCTTTTGGTTGCCATGGCAACCAGAGTTCTGCATGGAATGGAATTCTTTGAACAACTTTGTTAAGGCTTCACACAAGGAACATCCCTGTTAAGTTTCATTATGATCTGCCTTATGGTTTCAGAGGAGATGTCGTTTGAAAAGTGTGAACGGACAACGTACGACATACGACGGACGATAGACGACTGACGAAAAGTTATCCAAATAGCTCACCCTGAGCATATGCTCAGGTGAGCTAAAAATGCAATGGGCCACAATTTACCTAAAAACAATTGATATGCACAAAAGCTGAATTTGGTTTAATCCCTATGACAAGATAAGAAGTTGATGACTACTGAAGATCATTTCTCTATATTCAGCACATAAATTTGGGGTTAAAAATCACTATTCCGCCCTGTATATTTTCTTATCACGAAACCATCTCAAAATGTATCTCACACTTGGTGGTAATACTTCTGTTAAATTAAGTTTGAAATTTCTCAGAAAGTAAAAAATCTTAAAAATACAGACGTTGCAAGCAGAATAAATTCTTTATACTCGCCTACAAATCTTTCTTACCGACATTTCCCTATGTAACAATGTGCTTTATTTTCAGAAAGCATAACAACAATCTTAAGTGTATTATATATATCATACAATACTGTTGTATCTTACTTTAGATCACTGAAATATATAATTGTCGTTTTTGGTAACTAAGGACCAAACGTAAGCCTTCATAAATAGTATCTAAATATTGTTTACCTCCTCAAACATATTCTTCTTATTGTTGAGGTTCTCATGTATTTTCCCCTGGAAGCCTTTGTAATTGAGAATAACGCTGATTATACCATTGAAGTCTGTTTCTGCTGTAGATGTTTTATCTTTATACCCATCTGGAGGCATGAAGCATTTCGCCACTTCCCAGAAACTACTACACCACTGTGAAGCATCAGTGTTTTTGTAAGATGGACCAGCGTACCTATGCGCATTCTGTATCTCAGTTGTGAAATTATGGCATATCTTGTTCGGGCAGCCGACAGGATTATACCTTGTTGCAGCATTTCGATGATAACTGCATTGTCCACGTCTAACATTACATATTCTATTTGTTGGACATTTAATAACATTTTCCGTACAGCAATTCGAACACAACGTCCCACTAAATAGTCCATTTTGGTAACATATATCATCTAAGCATTTCAATTGGAATTGTTTGATTTCATTGCAAACAAAAGGTTCAATACCTTCTTTAGTAATCAACACTGCTAACTGAGATTTAACCCAGTTATTGTATTTCTTTTCTAAAAGTTTAGGGCTATAAGAAGCCATTATTTGCAAACTTTGTGTGGCATGTCTTGTAAGCTAAGCTCTGAGGTAAATCTGAAAAAAAAATAATGATGTAAAATGCCATAGTATATTACATTACTTGCAAACTTTGTGTCTTCCAACTTAAAGAATTATATACACTGGCATGTCTTGTAAGCTTAGCTCCGAGATTAACCTGAAAAAAATAATTATGTAAAATGCTAAAGTATATAATTACACTTCAAGAGGGATCTTTCACTATCATTTAAGGTGTAATGCAATTCAATTTAATTTATATATGTATTCGGGTATTTGATATACATCATGTACTATAATTATATAGTAAATAAATACAGTTTTCATACACTTTAATATGACAGTGCTTGTTAGAATTAAATAAAAATGCAGCAATTCAATGCCTGAAAATATAGGCAGATATATCGAACTTTAAATTTCAAATTTATAATAACAGAAGATATACTGAAATGAACAATGAAAGAAAACATATATGTATCAATAAAAATCCGACATCGTTAAAATGGTCGCGAATGGAATTCAGTGTTTCAAACAGAATAAAATCGATAATGCTATTCATTCTGTTCAATGACAGTTATAAATAAGGTACACCAAATTTTGGTTTAACTTAAAATGTTCAAAAAATTATAAAAAGAGAAAAACCATGTTTCATTATAACAGGTCTGAGTTCTTCATTATCTGAACTATCTTACCAATACTCTACTCGGATTTACGTGTCCACTTCCACATTTATTCTTCTAGTTTGCATTAGAAATTCAAAATGTAATAATTTGAGAACTTAAACCACCCATTATATAATATATAATGGTACGAACGATTAATGTACACCAATCGAGTTCGGATAACAGATCAGGTATAAAATAAGTCAATAATGACGTCAATAAAGTATCGTATTTCAAGATATATGTAATAGAAAGAGCGTCGAAACACGAGACTTATATGATTTGTACAGGGGGGGGGGTGGGGGGTTGATGTGTTGTGTTTGTCAGTTACATAAATACAATACCATACATAATTATGGGGCGGCGTAATAAGGACACGGTTATTGGTAGTGCCGTGATAATCACACGCACGACTTTATAATTAATCAGTTTTATCCGAATGATAAATATTTTCTTCTAAAAATCGTCCTGCGTTTAATGGTAAACTTATTTTTGAATACTACTTTTTGAACATTTGTTTTATATTACCACGCTTCGTTAAAATCAAACGGTTGGGAGTAGTGCCGTGATCATCTGACGTATGGTCTTATATACACTACAAATAACACGAAATATATACTAGTTCATTCCAAAATGAATTCCGCATCTAATGGTATAACTTTTGTGGAAATATATTAAAAAAGTACATTTTACTAGAATTTTCATATGAGTCGTCATTTTCATCTGAATACATATAATTGTGTTGTTTTTTTCTGGTAGATATTTTATAAATAAAAAAGCAACCAGACGTTAAAAGATATTTGATTTAGTGCAGTTTGATAAAGTGCTCAAGATTATATTCTAAATCAAAGTACTGCAAGCACTGAGGTTTACATTGCTTCACCATGTTGACATTACGATCTCATCAAAATCAATAGAGGTCATCGTCTGGCTACGGTCAATGTCCCTAATAAGTTACACAAACCTAGGTTTTTTTCTTTTCAATTTATTAATGGGATAAGGACTACAGACTAGGGCTGTATTTTGCCAGTCAATTAAGATACTAGATGGTTTGCAAAACTGAAGAGCAATATAGAAATCAGTTTGCGAAACACCTGTTTACTATCTACAGTATACAATACTGAAAGAGTAAAATGGAGTCTTCAGTGTTATTTTCTATTACTATATATAAAAGTCTATAAAATGCGGAATTGAATAATCCAGCAAGACTTAAAGTTACATGCACACACACTGGAAAAAATGCACTCCATTGTTTTTACTATATACATATGAGGAAAACCTATGAGCATCTGGCGGAGCCAATTTTGACTGCCACACAAGTTAAGTTTTCATGCCAAATATCTAACGTCTGTATATTCAGAGGAGAGAGTGTTTAAGCTTTTATTATATATACATATAAGGAAAACCTGACACCCTGGGGCAACTTCACTTGTGCCAAAATTTGAACAATTTTGAAAGAGGACCTGCTGATGATATTATATACCAAGTATCTAAGCTTTAAACCTTCAGACATGAGAATCTTTAAAAAGACTTTACTATATACATGTAACAAAAACCTATATATATATATATATATATATATATATATATATATATATATATATATATATATATATATATATATATATATATATATATATAATATATATATATATATATATATATATATATATATATATATATATATGACCCCAGGGGCGATGCCAATTTTGAATCTAGTGCTAAAAATTGAATAATCTTGGTAGAGTTTCACTACACAATGTTTCATGGCAAATATCTAACCTCTAAACTTTGTCAATTCAGAGGAGAAAATTTCAAGTTTATTTTACTACATACATATAAGGAAAACCTATGATCTCCAAGATGGAGCTAATTTTGATCCCAGGGTAAAATGTAAACACTCTTGATGAAGGTCTACCAGATAATGACTTATGCAAAATATCTATGCTCTAGGTCTTACGGAATTCTTTGAAAAACTTTGGAAGCCCTTCACCCATGGAACAATCCTGCTAAGTTTGGTTGAAATTCGACAAGATGTTTTTCACAAGAAGATGTTTTAGGTTCACTATATAATCTATAAAACACCAACACACATGCGCACGCACACACACGTTTAGTTTAAATAATAGATAAATGACATACCAGCTGGATAGCTCAGTCAGTACAGCCCACATACATGTATATTATTCCCCGACATAATGCATGGGCATAGAAATCAAAGAAACATTTGAATTGATAATGACCCATTATTAAAAGTTAATTATATCAGAAGAATATCCCTTGAAAATGATATCATTTAAATATTTGATTAATTTTTGACCTATAATTATCACCACTAAATTCTAATTGGCCTGATCAAACTGAGCCTGTACAGCATTTTATAAAAACAAACAAAACCTTTAATTCAGACATTTTAACATAACTGTATTCAAAATATCTTATTTGGTTTATCTGCCAAAATAAGTCAAATACTAGTATTTATAATTTTGCTGTTCATGGCAATTTCTTTTGGGTTTCATTTTTTTCTTCATTTTTAGTATCATCTACATATTTAAAATGACCGCCTCCGTGGTCGAGGGCTTAGAGCCGATGACTTCTAATCCAGTTTCCTCTCTGGCGTGGATTCGATCCCCGGGAGATGCTTTGGTAGTTAAGCGCGGAGGAAGGTAGTCTAGTACTGGTGTAACTCTCCAGGAATGATTGGTTAGGAAACTACCCGCCTATATGACTGAAAAACTGTTGGGAAAAGGCGTAAAATGAAACAAACAATCAAACAAAAACATATTTAAAACAGTATAGCCATATAAAACACGTCATGTCCCAATTCTTTTATTTTCACCAACTTTAGATAACGAGTTCGCGAGCATCCTTTTATGTGCGTGAGGCATTTAATTTCGTAATGATATTGCTTAAATATTTCAAATGGAAACTGAAAGAGTAGAGTTGAAACTAAATTCTGTTATTTAAAGTCAATATTTATCGTCTTAAACATTGACATTATACGCATTTAAAAATATTTTAAAGGACCTAAATGATCGTGCGATACTACATCTTAGCTGATTAATACGATAACATTTTGTTACACTAAAACATTAAAGCTGTTGTGTTTGTATTATCGTCATACAGATCATTTTAAAACATATTTTCCTTGATTTACGCCTGGCAAACTGTCGCTCCACTTCAAAATTGTGGTGTACGGTAAAACGAGCGAACGGCATTTCCGAGATAGAGCGGAAGGCCGATTTAAACGGATAAATGCAAACGTTGTTTATGTTTTGTCTTGTTATTAATTTAGGTTGTATTTTTTCAAAAAACGGAAAATGTAGTTCCGTGTAGGATTGTTTTAGGCTTTCAATGATCTAAGCTGTTACAAAAACAAAATTATATTAAGCCCGGGAGAACTTTTCTCCCTGACGAAGTGAACGACGATTTGTAGAATATTGAACTTCCCAACCATTAAAATGCCATACCCTTCGGATTTCTTTAAAAATGTATTAGGAAAATATCAACCCGTAATAAGAACTTGTCCTTCGTGCAAAATGAACTACTCATGGTGGATTTCTTAAATATGATTATCGATTTTTTTCAAAAGTAGTGGAGCCAAAGGGCAAGAGATAGAGCGAAAGGTCGGTTGTTGGGCGCAATACCACATTTAGTTGGTGTAAAAAGCATAGTCTACAAAACGGGCGTGTGATTATATCTCATGCTTAAAACGGCATTTTTTAGAACAAGCAGGTAGTCAATCGTTTTTACATAATTCGGGTACGCTGAATCCATTTTTTTGCCCTACCACGGCTGTACTTGAAGTCCATGACCTTCAAAAGGTCAAATCAAAATGGCCGTCATTGTCCTTTGCCATCTACCTATAAAAATCATTATTTCTCGTACATATCGTATCGTATGTGCTTAATCTACATGTAATAAAGTTTCAATTAGTTTTAGGAATAATTGGCTGATAATTATACATGCTTTACACATTGACTGCTATGCCGGCCATCTTTGATTTCAAAATGGACACCTTTTTAATAAATATAAGTAATTAAAAGTGCTTTTAAACAAATGGATCCTTCTGTAGGAATGAGTATTAAAAATTGTAAAATGATATGAGCAACATGTCATGTCGAACTGTACACACTGTGTAGGTATACTGCACTCTTTAAATTACATCATTACTTCAAACTATCACAGGTCATTCTTTTTGGACAATTAATCTATATCAGGTATCTGAGATCCCAAATGTCTTACATAAAACCTGCACATTTTAATTTACCATTAGATGTTAAGTTTTCTTTATTTTGATAGAATAGCCTTTGTGTAAACCTTTATGGACACTAGATCATTTTATAAATTAAATGCAAAGAGTCAAGGTCAGTATGTAAATATTTTAAAAATTGCCTGTTATCTTCGCAGGTCAGCGACTATGTCTTTGAGCCCGCATGTCTTTGCAAGAATATCATTTGTACGACCCGATTTGAAATAGAAACAAAACAACAACAGAATCCCTAAAAAACGATCAAACGACAAAATTGAAATCGTTGTAGGCTCTATTTGATTGAGCTTGTACATGGTCATTACTGGAAATTGCAAGGTACCGTCCAGGCACCCTAGCACCGGCCTACGCAAAATTTATATATCAAAGGGGGAAATTGTGAAATTCGGAATTTAGAAACATCCGCAGATGTGTTTATACGATTTTCTTTTGTTGTATTGATATAACTACTTTATAAATGGTCGTATTTATCAATCAAACTTTAAACATGCCTAGACATGGTTAAAAAAAATATCATCTATTTATTCATTGAAACAAACTCAAGTAAACGGTAAAGTCATTTTAATCTTTATTATCTTTCACTTTGAAATAAGTCTCGCAAACATAAAATATGATAAACAAGATCAACAAGGAAAGGCGGCATTCAATAAACGCAAACCATAAACCATAAACAGTCTACGAGCTTGTACTGTCTTACGGTTAATGAATAAATTAAATATACTATTAGAGTAAAACATTATAGATCTACCGCGGGTATTTGATGAGAATACACGGTTAATTGATACCAATTCTGCAATTAATATATTGACGGTTCACTGCCGTTTGCCCTTTTTGATTAACAAAGAATGATTTCATAGAGCATTTTAGGTTTTTTTTTGCTACTAAATTATGTAAAATATATGCCGTCGAAGCCTATGTCTTTAAATTTTATTAACTTAACTGAAAATTCGAGAATTTTTTTTTGCGTTTTGTCTTAATTCATTGGTATTTATTCATTGTCTTAGTTAACATCAACGTTTGCATTATATTTATGTCACTTTGCCAAGGATGCTGCGCCTTATTCTTTCTCATGTTTTAAAATCATTTAAGTAACTAAGATATATTCAAATCTTCATACTTATTTTGTTCTTGGCTATCTTTCAAGAAATTGATGAGTATCTTACTCCATTATGATATAACATATTTTTGATGTCATTTGCCACAATATAATTAGTGTATCTCATATTTTTTCAACTATCACTCCATAAAATTACTTTGGTATTTCTTACTGCGATTTTGGTCACTAAAATGTGTACCAATTATTTTTGCACTATTCTGACAATTATAAAAGATAAACAAGGGCGTGCCACTTGAAATGTCTCTGAATTACGTGCGTGCGTGTGTGCGCGTATGTGTGTTTATGTATGTGCGTAACAAACATATTATTTGTGTTTGTGCGTACGCGTATGTTATTTCTTCCCTGATTTTCTAGATAACTTGAGATTAAATTGTCAAAATTTGCAAAGACATGTCCTTATATATATATTTTTTTAGTACTTTTGTTAAAAGCTTATAATATTTATCTATGAAATATGTATGTTGATAATATCCACTTTCCCCACATGAAACTTAAATTATGATACCCATTTAATATTGATATATTTGTACATATGTAATAACAAAATGTCACATTGTAAACTGTGCCTCTCTAATAAAGGTTATGTTCTGTTTTGAAAAAATAAGGGAACGTTGAAAACTGGCACTCATTTAAATAAATTTAAGGGCTTTTTAAATAGGCTGTCTAAGTAGGAAATTGGTCAAACACGTGTTAGAAACCGGCGGGGTGGGGTAACAATTTTATACATATTTCATGACTTTTGATTAGAAACAATCATTTTGCTTAATATGTGGATTGTAATGAATGTTACATTGTGTTTCTTACCAATAATTAATTGGAAAACATATCTCGAAAGGATGATATTGTAGAGTATTTAAAGGTTCCTTTATTCTGAAAAAGGGCCCTTCTAACATCCAAGATAAAATTAAGAAAAATGGCAATAACTCGATTTCCGTATGGTAAAGTTTCTTTAAAGTTTGCATACAGGTGTCCTTAAGATATAATTATATCAATTTTTCAGTTTCTTATAGCGCACGTTAGGATGGTCATACCTTAATAAAAACTTTGGTGACGTATAGGTCCCTTATCCTGCGTGACTTTGTCCTTTAATTTAAATACTTATGTATTTTATATTGTATTAAACACGGGTCACTTTAATAAACAGTATATTAACTTTAATTACTATAGTAAATACGGAATCAAATTAATAATGAGCAGGTAAATTCAAGAAAGGTATTAGTAGTATAGTCATAGAGAATATTAAAATTTTAACATAAACGACAATGTCAAAACTTTTACTGTTTAATAACAAAACTCTAACAAAACAATGCTCCATAAAATGTTTCAAAATATGCTAAGATCTGTAAAATGGGAGACTTATGATCAAGCATTATTTATTTATAAGTGAGAAAAATTGTCATGTAAGAACGACTTATACAGTGGGTAGAAATAAAATACACTCTTCTTTGAAATTAAAAATAAAACCCTGCAATTTACAACATAAGAATACAGCATGACATTACCATTGTTAAGGTTCAATGAACGAATTAACTTGCAGGAGAATATAATCTAAAATTTACAATGGGTGTATTTTTGTAGGAATTATCTTCCATAAGATATCAACCCGGTTCATATATCTTTTACCACAATTGATCTGTCAAACCGTTCAACGATATCTATGTTTTCAGCCAAATCATTGAGATCTATACAATCTATTTAAAACGTCATCAATAACTTTTGAAGGATAAGTCGAGGTCGCTTTAAATTGTGATAATGTCAAACTTACAAAGAAATTTGAGATGCCTTCATTATAATGAAATACAAAACTTAACCATACAACGATATCGATCTTTTTTTCTTCAAAAAGTCTACATTGGTCCTACATTGTTCAATTATGACGTTATTGACAAATTAATACATTATACTTGAAAAATGATTTATAAGTCTAAAAGATTTTCGTGATAGCTTCTTTTCAAAATCAAAACCAAACAAAAGGTCGTTGTCATTATTGGGTCTTTCTTAAGCGCGGTCTTGCGCTATTTTAAGAAATTACTGTAATGGTATACTAATCAGACTACAACTATGCAGTGTTCATGACAAATAATTTAACTTCGTTGAAAGCATATAGGGTCTATAAAACCTATATTGGTGTAGAAAGTAAACATTAATATATAAAACATTTATATCTAAAGCTCTGTTAATATGGACTTTTCCCTTTCTGACCCTTGGTTACAGACAAACTTTTCCAGTTACAGCTGTGTTGTTGTACTAATTAATAGTAAAGTTTCAAAAATAGGCGCGACGTGTATATTACTCGCTTTTAACAATAGTACAATAAAATAAAAAATGAATAAATAGATAAAACGAGAGGGCCCAGAGGGCCCTGGATCGCTCACCTGAGAAATAGGTCAAAAGATAAAACTAGAGCCCCGTTTCACCCCAGACGCACAATTTGAAAACAAGGGACAGCTTAATCTGAACAATTTTGTGTTCTGTCACCAAAGAAATTTTTGTGTAAATTTATTTCAAAATTAAACCAGTGGTTTAGATGTAGTTGTTTTCTAATTTTAGTTGTGGCCGCCATTTTATTTTACAGTTCAGCCTGTCACTAAGTGAAAGGTGAGCAGGAAAACAAACATTGACCTATTTGGGATTGAACTGTCTACTTCAATTCCCTTGGGCCGGGTTAATTTTTAAACCTAGCAAACATGGTAGACATACACTAGAACATGTTTCGTGCTAAATATCTAAGCTCTACCTCTTTTGGATTTTTTGTTTACAAGAAAACCTTTTTAATTTTCATTATATACATATAAGGAAAATCAATGACCCCCGGGGCGGGCCAATTTTGACCCTAGGCTTTTATTTGAACAAAATTGGTATGCATCCACTAGTAGATGTTTCATGCAAAATATCTAGTTTTTTTACGAAAAGATCTTTTAAGATTTTTGTAAAAAAATCTTTTGGTTGCCATGGAATTTAATTCTTTGAACAAGTTTGGTAGAGCTTCATGCAAGGAACATGCCTGAGAGTTTCAACAAATTTGGCTAAGTGGTTTAGGTGGAGAAGTTGTTTAAAGAAATTGTTGACGCACGGACGCACGGACGATGGGTGTCCTCAGGTGAGCTAAAAACACGTGCGCGCGCGCACGCCCGCACACACACATACTCACACACATAGATGCGTGTGTGTGCGTGTGTATGTGTGCGCGTACGTACGTTCGGGCATGTATGTGCGCGTGTCTTTTTTATTTCTTTACTTTTTTATTCATTTATTTATTTTATTTATTTATTTATTGTGTGGGCGTGGGACAAACAAATTTCTCTTCCAGGAAATTTACGGTTACCTTTTGTTTCGATAACCCCCTAAGTATCTTTATGTTTATACGGACAGACAGTCTACGACGGAGAAATGATCTATATATGTCGCCATTATCCCGTGAAGGCGACACATAAAAAGAAATATGCCAAAATACATGTGTGAATTAAATATTTTGGTATTTTTTCTTAAAAGCGTTATATGCCTTAGAGATGCAATATTTGTTTTCATTTTTTACAAAGGGTAAACATTCGTATTGGAGCATGTTAGATGATCATTACCTGAAAAGGTAGCTTTTAATGTCGAATTATGTGTAATGCATGTAGCATAATGTACACAAAGTAATTTTTTTGACTTCCATAAAACTACTTCATTATATCATACTACAACTCTATTGATTGACAAAACGCAACAGAAGCACACTATGGTTGAAGATACCATAATTATAAAAATAAACTTTGAGAAATAAAATTAAAAGCATGTTTGGGCATAACGGGCCTTAAAGAGCGAATAACACATGCACAAAATCATTGCTGACGGTTTAAACATAACTTTAAAACTGCAGCAAAACATTACGTTCACATATTCACGGAATACGCCCACGGAAGAGCCACGGATTAATTCCGGCATCGTCCGTAGCTACCCGTACTGGTCAGTAGCTCTCCGTATTGTAACCGTAATCAATCGTAGTAGTCCTTGTATATCCGTAGCGATCCTGGACAATTTTTGAACATGCACAAAAATTTGCTACGGAAAAATCAACCGTAGCGTATCCCTGCTAGTCCGTATTAAACCGTACTGATACGTACTGGTCCGTACGAAAACCGTACTAGACCGTACTGATTCGTGATCCAAAAACTTGTCAAGGATTTCCACGGTTTGGTACGGAGAACTACGTATTTGTACGGTTACCCTACGTTGTACTACGGAGAGGCAATGATTAGCACGGTCTTATACGGTTTATTGCGTTGCAACACGAAACGGTACGGAATGGTACGGTCCACCACTGTTAAGTACGGATGAATTAAGTATCATGTGCTTTTTCAAGGGTATGAATACTACCTTCTTCTTAAAATCAGACATATTTGCGGGAACATTCAATAAAGGATTATTGCTATTTACTGGCTGCAACTTTATATTGAAATGGCTCAGAATGCAGAGGCAGTGGTCGAGCTGTTTGATGACATGCATAGAAGTAAATTTATATTAATATCGTACTACAATTCATTAGTAATAGAAAACATTTAATGTGACATATTTTACAAACATTGGATCGTGAAATTGGAGTAAATATGTACATAAAACGAAGTGTTTCATAAGCCTCGGACGCTGGACCTTGAGTGATAATAAGATATATTAACAAGCTTTTTACATATTTTTAAAACATAAACATCACGATAATTAATGTAATTGTAAAATGAACAAAAAATCTAAAAATTAAAAGAGAAGCATTATTGCTCAACATTTTTCATTAATGATTACTAGTCCATATCTAATCAGGTAAGAGAAGACAGACGAGATGGTGGACTAGAGATGGGCTTTTACGAACACCGCTTAATGTTTAGTATGAGGCTCTCATGGCCGAACTTGTTGAGGAGTCCTTCAAGAAATTCACTTTTATCGGACCTGATGTGTCTCGGGGGTCGGACGCGATTAGGCCGAATCCTCTCCGCCAAAATCATTGAACTCTGCAATTCGTTGTCTAGGTGTTCTTTTCTTGTGAGGCATTTTGAAAATGAGCAAACAACATGTTGAGGACGGATGAATTAGGTCCGTATAGATCCGTGGAAATTCGTTCTTCTCCGTATCAATTCGTTCTTCTCCGTATCAGACCGTACTTAGTCGTACTAACCCGTGCTTATACCGTAGCGAACCGTAGTGTATCCGTAGTGCGTCCGTCCTGATTCGTGTTGCTCCGTATCAAACCGTGTCAGTCCGTAACAATCCTCGTCTCTCCGGGGGCTTTTGGTGGTAAATCCGTCGGACGCCGTACTCATACCGTTGTGTGTCCGTACTGGAACCGTAGCGGATTACGGAATTTCACATTTCCGTAGTAATCCGTGAACGATTAGACCGTAGCTCTTCCGTGGCATTATCCGTGAATATGTGACCGGGGCATTAATGAATAAACGAACATTTTAATAACTTTCTTTGTACGATAAATATTCAGTATTTAAACGAAATAAACACCATGGTTCTATAGATGAGCATGATGTTTCATTGAAAATTATTTTATTTCTTTATGTGAACTCATAATACAAAGAAGTAAGAAGGAAAAGTATTGGCCAATAATGTATTGTTTGCTAAAGATTTCCCCACTCGTTTTTCTGGACCAATTAGTATACCTCTGACACCTTTCATTATAATAATACGCCGGATATAATATTTCTTTGAATTTGAATCTATGTCAGAGAACCTTTGCATAGTCCGGTGTTATAAAAACAATTTTCCAAGATTCGAGGTAGTTTTTGTCTATGTAACTTGAGGTACGCTACAGGTTTCTGTGTTTAACCGGAAAAAATGTAAGTACAGCTTCTTACAAAACATTGTTAACCGTATATCTGCTAAATATGTGCGCAATCACTTGCGCGAGGGTGGGCTACATGAACATCGACAATACGTTGGTTTTCATCACGGAAGGGCGGCGTTCAATAAACGCAACCCCAACCCCAACACGACCCAGCAACACAGGGCTACATGTAAAGAGCCCAGCAGGACACCAAACAAAAGAAGTAGGACAGGGCACAAGGCAAAGCACTAACTTTATTAATACATTAAAGGAGATATTAGAAACCGACAAGAAAATTAAAAAGAAAATTAATTAATAGGCCTATGAAAGTAAATGGCTGTAGGGGAATGGGACTTGAGGTTGAGGAAGAGGGTGCAAATTTTAAATATAGCAAACCTAGAGGGTACAGTGAAGATACTTACCGTAGAGGAGACAACAACAAGAAGGGGCACCTTAATAGTGTGAAACAACGAAAATAGAGAAAAACAGAATCTCTAAAGAAATCCCAACACGTTTAAATTGAAAATGCTGTAGGCCCGTTTTGATTGAGTCTGTTCATGGCCGGTAATAGAAAGTGCAAGTTACCCTCCACGCCCCCTTGCAGCGGCTTATGCAGAATTCAACATTTAATTAAACTTGAAAATGGTGAAATTTGACATCAGCAGATATATGCAAACAGAGTATTTAGCCATTTTGAACGATCTCTAGGGATTCTATTTTTCTCTATTTTGAACATTGCTAACATGGAAACAGCCGTAAGTGTAAGTGGACCGTTAAGTCAGTATTTTGTATACACAATTGAGATCTACTTGACACGATAGCGATTGAAATATACAATGAACGAATTTTCAAAAATCATTTCATAAACTTTTATCAGTCACATAGTTTAGCTTATTACTTACTTCTCTGGTCCGTTTATAAAATAAGTCCATATCCAATTTCATATCCAACACATTTTGTAAGTCATAATGTTGTCATATATCCATGGACCACTTTGCACTAGAACATCTTTAAAATTACATGATAGTTTTAGGTAAATCCTATACAATATTTTACAACAAATGTTGTTTTACACAAATGAGTGTTAACTTTAAATGTTAAACAACTATTAGTAAAATATTGAGTTAACATATATAAAAGTCTATAATCTTAATGTTTACATTAATGACGAAATATGTGTCCTAATGTTCATTGGTTGGCAGTTTAACGTTGGCGTGTTTATCGGCTATACCTATATATCTCTATTTGATGCGCATGGATTTAACACGAAGGACGTAGAGCGACAAAACAGGTGTTAATTAGCCGATTTACTCCATTCAGAACATTTTTTCCCGATTCTAACAAGACAAATTAAAGGGGATCACTTACGCTTTTTTCAAGAGGATTTTTCTTCCGTTGCCGATTGTCCTACGAAGCTGTTCTATTTCGCACCCTACTGTCGCTAAGGCTTGAAAATTATTAAACAAAAGATATATAAATAGAAAAAATACCTTACTGTACTATTAAATAATTATTTTATAAAGATTTAAGCAATTCAAACTTACTTGTAAGACTGGCTTTTATTGTTTATGAATGAGAAGCATACTTAGGATGATGTCTGCTCACGAATAGGCTCAACCTTTTTCTTATCAACTGATCAGGATAAAACGTGTGGCGTTAGTGTGTATGTAAGATGTAGTTTCAGCATCATATGGAAAACAAAATATAATAAGAACGGAAAATATCAGTAAAAAATACGGTAGCACAAAGGGGACATGACATATGTGTGTTTTATTTTATCTCGTGAACACAAGATACTATGTCGTGGCCACGAGTTACTAAGTCGTGGCCACGAGATAGCTAAGTCGTGGCCACGAGATACTATGTCGTGGCCACGAGTTACTAAGTCGTGGCCACGAGATAGCTAAGTCGTGATCTAGTTGAATTAACTTATTCGAAAATAATAATGAAATGCTTCCTTTACGAAAACATTTATCACACAATCTTTGTAGTACGTGTTTCTTTTGAAACATGTGTAACAGAGTACACAAACAAAACAAAACATGTGTCTAGTATTTCAAGTTGATTGTTTTAAATATTGATTAAATGAAAGAGATAAAAAGCAATGATTGTTTGTTAACAATTAAAAAAACTATTCAAGTACATAAATACGGTGTTCCGTTTGGACTAAAGTGATTTTTTATTTCGTCCTTACCCGCGATGCACGATAGTGAAACGGCGATGGTACGATGACACGATGATGAAACACGATGGCACGATGGTGAAAACACGATGGTACGATGGTGACATCGCGATGTCGCGAAGGTACAGTGGTGAAAACTCGATCGTACCATCGTTTTTTCACCATCGTACCATCGCGTTTTCATCATCGTACATCGCATTTTCAACATAGTGCCATCGTGTTTTCACCATCGTACCTAGCGTTTTCACCATCGTACCATCGCGTTTTCACCATCGTGGCATCGTGTTTTCGCCATCGTACCATCGCATTTTCAACATCTTACCATCGCGTTTTCACCATCGTACTATCGCGCCATTGCGATTTCACCATCGTAACATCGCGTTTTCATCATCGTACCATCGCGTTTTCACCATCGTACAATCGTTAATCGCGGGTACAGACAAAATAGAAAAATGCAGATTGGCCACACGGAACACCGTACATAAACGATTTTATTTAAAGTTGCAAAATATTACCATTTAAAGGGAGATAAGACTATGAGTAGCTGGTATTAAAATGGTATAATAAATACACGGTGATCTCCCTGACTTTTTTTCTGTTCTAGTAATTATTTACTATAAGATGAACACATTTATCATGTACTAACAACCATCATGTAGCTTTCAACGATAATATTGTACAATACATGATGAATTCGATGTACTCCTATGAAATAAATATGTATGTATTTCTCGTAAATTGTGTTTTATCGCACACAAACAATCATACAGAACAAACAGTTTATTCAAGAACTTTGCAATAAGTACATAATCATTTTATAGACATAGTTTATACTTATAATTAACAGACATAATTGAAAATGGGGAAAAAACACATTTAACAAGCCAAGTTTTTCAGAATATTCTCTTTTTTAGCATTTAATATTTCTACAAGGTTAATTACACTAGTCTTAGATTAACATTTTTATAACGTTTTACATATAGATATGTATTTTGCTACGTATATGTATGAAAATGACGTTAACTAAATTGGAAAAAATATCGCGTGTATAAAATATGAAAAACAAGACCATCAAGGAAGGACGGCATTATTAGATCAGACATACTACCAATACAATGTAAATATGTATCTGATAATCACACTGATAATCTTGTAATATAATATTGTAAATACGCAATTAGTTACATTGTTATTGTCATTTAGACGACAAGGTCAATATAATTTTCGTACTTAAGTGTTGAAAATCTTAAGATTGTAGATTTAATTTGTATCGCTTGGTCTACCTTGTACATTATTTGGGTGTGTATTGAAAGCCCCATTTTCTAAAGGTCAATTTTTTTGTTTTATGTTCCTTGTTTGCTTCCTAAAATTCGACACAGGAACAAAGGAATAAATTTTTATTTGAACATTGACCTACAAGTAAAAGAGTGACAATCAGTTTATAAATAGTAGAAAACGGTTTTCAGTACAAGCTAAAAATATCGTCTGCCAAAAATGTTTTGAATGTGTTCAAGAATGCATGAAAAGCGTGATAAGTTCTCGTTAGTATTGTTTGGTTTTATTAACCTGTCAATTACAAACTTATTACACGGTTGATGCACACAGTATATTAACCTTCGGTAGATGTTCGGTAAGTTCCGTGAGATGTACGCTGTACGATGGAATTTAATTTAATTTTTATCTCTAAACTAAGTGTACCTAGCGTTATAGGGCAATAGGGTAAATCACGAGTTTATAATCTAAGTGCCAAACGTGTTTAATTTCGAGGCCGCGTTGGTCCATGTTTTTTTTTCTTATTAATACTTTCAACATTATTGAATCTATATATGATTATTTTATGTTGTTCGTTTTTTTATTATGTTTGACTTTATTTTGTTATGTATATACTCTTTTTAAATAAATTGTTTTTTTTAAGAATTCATGTTTGTAATTATTTAACGGATTAAAATCAATAAATGTCTTTTCAATGCCGTAAAACACACTACAAATCTGTTCAATTAAAATATACTGCAAAAATAAAGAAGGAGTACTAAAACAATGGCAACAGTAAGGATCGAACCACAGACCTCTCAATTATCATGCATTCTCTTTATAGTCTGATTTTATTGACCTGTCAATTATGAATACATCATAGGACTCATTTAAATATTCAATCCCACTTCGGTTTGGTCCGTGTAGTTTACGAGAATTAATGTGGAGTATTTTAGTCATGAATTGAAAGTCACACCAGCTTAATGTGACGGTTTGCGTTAATTCACAATAGGACAGTCGGTAAAGAGCATGCACCTGAGTAGAATAGCCAATCTTTTGTAAGTTAGCTGCATACCTTATTAAAATGAATTATTTAACGTCCCCGGCGGGATTCGAATATATAGCATTCTCTCAGCGTTATAATCTAAAAATGTCTTTGTATTATAGAGTGATTTGCCGTGATTGATATTCAATCAGTGATGCGCTGTGATTGTACACTATAAGCTATGATGTGATTGATATTCTATATATGTAATGATTTGTGATTAATATTCTCTGAGTATTAACTGTGGTGCACATGCTATATATAATGAGATGTGATTGGTATTCCTTATGTGATGAATTCTGATTGTTTTTCTTTGAGTGATGAACTGTGATTGATATTCTATGGATGATGAATTGACGTGCCTATTATATATTAAATTAAATGTGACAGATATTTTTTGCGTAATGTACTGTGATTGATATTTTGAGAGATTAACTGTGATAATGACCATTAATATACTATGAGTAATTAACTGTAATGCATATTCTTTAAGTGATGAACTGCGATGCATGTTCTATATGTAATGAACTGTGAACGATATAATTATTTGAAACTAAAAACTAGAACTCCGCGAGTCAAATGTGTCGCCTTGTGAACAATATAGCTGTCACTGAGGCATTTTCTTCTAAAACACTGCTCTTACAATGTGCATGTTCCTTTAACTTTAGTGGCATTTGAACTGATTGTAACAATGTTACATCGGGATAAATAAAACTGTTATATTATCAAAAATAAAAATGCCATGGAAAAGTTTTATACTGACAGATCAAATGGAGTACTCTGTGATGTATTCTTATGCACTGTACTTCAGGTCAATGAAAAGGGCTAACATACCAAATTTGGAGTCAATCAAAATTATATTGAACAAATTATGCTCTGGACAAGTCTATTAAGTAAGAACATTGACAATGTGCAATAACACAAGAATAAAATGCGCAGAGTACCGGTTTTTGTGCACTGCACTTCTTCTCAATGAGATTTATCATCCTATGATATTCAAGTCCATAGATTTTATACTTCAGGAGAAATGGCCCGGACAAAATTAAAGTATGAAAATTAACAAAGGGCAATAACTAAATAAGAAGTGCAGACTAACGATTCTTGCGCACTGCACTTTGGGTCATTATAAGAAGCATGCATACCAAGTTTGGAGTCAATCTGACTTTTAGTGACTGAGTTATACTCCGGACAAGCTAACGGGGACGCCGACAACGACGCCGACATCAAAAATCGGTTTTATGTGTTATTTTATTTTTTTTTTTTGGGGGGGGGGGGAGGAAGCACAATCTGAGGTTAGTGTGGAGGGCGTCCCACATTTTGCCCATCTAAGACATGTGATTCGTTCTTAATTAATTTGCTCATTGAAACATATCTTAATACTAAAGTTTATCATTGCCATGGTAACATTTTATTGTCATTAGTTGACATTTGTGATTAATCTGTGCATCTTGTGCCATAATAACAGCGATATACTGTATAAAGGGAAATAATTCATTTAGCTACCTGGTAAAAGAATATGATGGGTAATGTTTCGTGTATTTGGTAATTTCCGTATCGCTTTTTTACTTGTCAATTTGTGACGTATATATACATTTTATTATTTTCATTATACCAATGAAAAAAAAACTGTTTTTTTTCTCTCTCTTTTTTGTTACGTTTGTTAACCATAATTTAATGTTAACTTAATTGAGAACATCGATGACTAATAGTCCCGTCAATGTTTTATTATTTCCAACTCATCAAAGCATGCAGTGGGTACAATTTCATGTCGTCCATGTTGGGTTCTTTTACATGACAGGACTGGACATTTTCTTTCGAAATTATTGTAATATGATTTTTAAATAAATTATCAGTATTTTTCAAAGTGGCACAATAAAGCTCAAAATTGTTCTTATGTTTTATACATGTATGTGATAAATATAATATTATATTCGTGTTGATTCAAGACTAAATTTATTGAACTCGTTCAATGCCGAGTATTTATGATTTTATTCAACGAGTTCAATAAATTTAGTATTAAATTTACACTCATTCAATATTATCTACATTTTAAGGGCAATCTTTCTTGTCACATTAACTACAAAAACATTATGTATACATGTTTATCTGGTTTCTATTCTTTCAATAAATGCAATCATCTACATAGAAATATTTAAATAGAATATACAGTATTTGTCTCTGATGAAATGTTCATACTAATAATGAACATGGGGTTGAAGCAGTTAAAACAAAGCCAACTAACCGCCTCTACACCGAAGTTAATGTTCAATCTACTTTGTGATCAATTACCTACATTACTAAAAACCCTTAAACATTACAATCATTATTAAAAGATAAAGAATTATACTGTAATAATTACAATTTGAAACTTAATGTTAATAAAATAAAAATAATGATTTTTGAAAACGGTCGTCACACAAATTATGATTTTTACTTATATAACACAAACATCGAAATTGTCAAATCCTTTAAATATCTAGGTGTACATCTATTCAAAAACGGACAGTGTAATAGAACGCAGGAACGTATAGCACAACATGCGTCTTTCGCTCTTCATAATTTGTTTATTATCTTTAATCAAGTAGATTTACCTGTTTCACAGCAAATAAAATTGTTTGATTCTCTCGTATCATCAACTTTAAATTATGCGGCGGAGGTATGGGGATTACACATCGAACCCAAAGGAACTCGAGAACGGGACCGCAGATGCAGCGCATATTTTTGACCGTGTAACGGTTTTTAAAAACGTTTCTGCTACATCTAAATATCTTTTACTATTATCCGAGTGTATGGACTCAAAAAATATATTATCAATTGAACCCTATCTGTCTCTTTTAAAACTGGTCAAATTTTACGGTATTATAAAAAAGACAATTCTTTTTTCAATATACCGTTAATTTGACTGATTTTTAAATTAGCAGATTATATCAAATTTATATTAGATAATTAAAGACCACCCGCTCGCATAATATGAAAAGATATTCAAAGGTCGGACAAACATTATGTACAGCCGGTACGGATTCGGTCCTGTTCCAGAGTTCCTATGATCGCACCCACTGTCGAAGTTATTCATTGTAAATTTTGTAGAAAAATTTTAGGAACTAAATTATCCACAAACCGAGAAGCGTTATATGGCGAACTTGGTCGAACACCTATGTATATTTAACGGAAAATAATTATGATTAAATATTGGATTAAGTTATTATCGCTTCAAAAAAGTACTATCCTTTTTAAAACATATTCTATGTTAAGAATTGATGCGGACAATGGACAATTTTATAATGGTAAAAATTGGGCGTACACTATTAAACAAATATTAGAT
Organism: Ruditapes philippinarum; assembly: GCF_026571515.1. Lineage (NCBI taxonomy): Eukaryota > Metazoa > Mollusca > Bivalvia > Venerida > Veneridae > Ruditapes > Ruditapes philippinarum. Next base: position 58,073 of record NW_026857737.1, read on the forward strand.
GAATCTGGATTAATATTTGTATGGGAAAACCAATATAGCATACAGGTAGATTTTAAAGCAATTAAATTCAAAATTCTTAGTTTGTATTACGAACAATGGTATACATTGATAAATAATTCACCTCATCTTGATACATACAGTTTATTTAAACATACTTTTGATTTAGAAAAATACTTAAGTGTAATTAAAGAACCAAAGTATAGAATAGCCTTATCTAGATTCAGAACATCGTCACACAATTTAGCTATAGAATATGGAAGATATCGTAATATTCCAAGAAATAAACGTTTTTGTGAAAATTGTCAATTTAATCAAATAGAGAATGAATATGAGCCGCGTCATGACAAAACCAACATAATGGGTTTGCGACCAGCATGGATCCAGACCAGCCTGCGCATCCGCGCAGTCTGATCAGGATCCATGCTGTTCGCTATCAGTTTCTTTACTTGTTATAGGATTTTGAGCGAACAGCATGGATCCTGATCAGACTGCACGGATGTGCAGGCTGGTCTGGATCCATGCTCGTCGCAAACCCATTATGTTGGTTTTGTCATGACGCGGCTCAATTATCATTTTTTACTTATTTGCCCGAAGTTCTCCGATTTGAGAAAAAAGTATCTTAAACAGTATTACTACACATGGCCGACTAAGCAAAATTTTATCAATTTAATGTCTGAATCATCGTTAACTGTAATTAATGGTTTAAGCAAATTTATATATCATGCTAACACTTTAAGAAATTAATCCTATCAAATGTGATCTGTATTTTATTCATATGATTGTAAGGCTCTTCTGAAAAAATCCATTTACTTGTGTTGTCTGTATTTATATATTTTGTACTTGCTATAAACATGTATTTGTTTAATGCAATAAAATTTTGAAGTTGAAGTTGAATTACATTATTTCTGAATCCGACGTATTGTTATGGAATGTAGCTTATCAATACATTGAAAAGTTTATTGTGAAAACATGATCATGTAATAAATTGGTTTATTCGACAATGATTAAAACGAGCATATAGAATATCGTTTCACAAAAACCTTCAAATTTTCTTTAAATTTGGAAGGACAACTATTTACATTTTGTAATATTGTCAATGAGAGGAACTTTATGTGGCCATCATCTAAGATTTTTTTCTGTCCCTTGTTACATCTAGACAATTAAAGTACTATAACTCTACAGTTCAGTTCTATAAATTAATTAAAGTTTACTTTGACATGTGCGAGAAAAGTAGTAAAAAAATAAATTAATAGACTTGTTATTTTATGTTGATCGATAGCATTCTGTCTTTCTTAAATATTTGACTGTGTCTCTACAATCTAGCTATACTTGTTATAAGGTATCTTATCTAAACATTATTTAAAAAAAAACAAAGCACACAGTTTTATCTTTAAAATTAAGTCATTGTTTCCAATTTGGTTCTAAAGAGATCGTTTCTTCCAAAATGTTGTTCAGAACTATTTGAAAAAAAAGATTAAGTTATACAAATAAACTTCAACGAAGTTTAAGCTTGACAGTTGTATCTCTTATATGACCAACTTATTGCTCCGCGCCCACAGGCGCGGAGCTATTTGTGTTTACTATTTTTTTTGTCCATGGGCCCGGATTTGAGCAATAAATCCTTTCGATTTACAGCTAAAAGTAAATCCGCATTCAAGAACTCCTTTCGATTTCTATATTGGTTTCCCCGTCGGTGATTCGCAGCATGTCATATTAATGAATGAGAACCGGAAAGCAGTTCTGCTGTTACATAAATTCGAAAGCTAAAAATAGCTATAAATGTTCTGATTTGTTATTTCCCTTTTTAGTAGTACATGAAATCATAATTTGTTACATTTTGAAATACATTTACACACAGCATATCAAGTACACTATTTGTGATTGAATTTGTCAATATAAAGAAGATTTCAGGCATAAGATTTTAACAATTTTGCTTTTGATAATTATTTTTAATTTATATTTATGAAATTAAATGTTTAATAATAACATGTTGATATATTGGTTGTTTTGAAATAATTAAACTTAAGTATATAATGTTACATTTCATAAGCGTCATTGGTACAGCATACCACATTGTGAAAAAGAAAAAAAAGTTATTGGTATGTCTTGTAGTATGTCAGGAGGGTGGGGGTCCGTACTCGACAGCGGAAGCTGCAATTTGAAGCCCTACGAGCGGATGGACCCTCATTAAGGTGATTCCGCTTTGTCAGCCATGTTTGCTTTCACAAAGTCTGTCCAAAGTGAAAGTAGGCCAAACTTCATATAACATCAAAGCACACATTGTTATATGATGAGCCATTTGCAAGTACACTTCCAGTTCTATGTTTCAAAGACTATTTTAAACAAAAATAAAAATGATAACAATAAGAAATTTACCTTGAATGGGCTACATTTCTGAAGACCAAAAACATTCTGTTGCAAAGTTTTATGCATATTTCATGAATGGCTAAATCCAGTTTAAAGTCTATTTTAGTGCCAACAAATGCTATTGTTTACAGAAAATACAAAAAACTTGAAAAAACATAAATCTTAGGAAAGTAGTTTATCTGACCTTGAAAAAACATGGCCTCCATGACATGTGTAAAAAAGTAGTACCATGAAAATAAACATCATTTACCTATTTATTGTGTACATGACAAACAGACACACTTCACTGTTACACATGAAAAGGTTAGATTTTAAAGTTAGATGGTGTTTTCATTTTGTAGTTCATAAGGCTATAAATGATGATTGTTTTCTTGCACTTCTTTTTTACAAAAAATAATGGAAGCCATGTGCTTAGAAGGACATGAGATACTGATTTAGTTGGAGTTAAGTTTTGAAAGATTTTTGTATTTGCTGCAAAAAAAATAGCTTTTGTTGGCACTAAAACAGACTTTAAAAAGGATTTTGCCATTTATGAAATGTGCATAAAACTTTGCAACAAAATGTTTTTGGTCTTCAGAAATGTAGCACATCCAAGGTAAATATTTTTATTGTTATCATTTTTATTTTTGTTTATAATTGTCCTTAAAATATAAACCTGGAAGTGTACTTTCAAATGGTTCATCATTTTACAATAAGAGCTTTGTTGTTATATGAATTTTGGCCTACTTTCACTTTGGACAGACTTTAGTGAAAACAAACATGGCTGACAAAGCGGAATCACCTTAAGCATAGGCTATAGATAGATATCATGACAACAACAGAAACTTTGATCTGCAGTTTGAACATAAGTGTAATGTTTTTTATGAATGGTTTTAAAGCAATTCAACAAAAAATATATATTGATCTCCCAATAAATTAATTAATAATAGTTTTTTTTATATATTACCAATGTCAAATAACTTTCATATATTTGTCTTGCACGAATATGATATTAATGAATTTCCTCATACCTACCTAAAATTCAGGTAACAGTCTTCTATTATATTGATAAATACTGTATCACCATGTAACGCGTGTATAATAAACAAAAAAATCCTGAATTTGGTCTTTTTGAAATTCATCCCATTTTTTCATTCCAGAGTGTGTTCTACTTTCAGTATTGAAATAAACCATTACTTTTAATTTGACATGAAAAATATGCATGTAATATTACTATATTATAATATTAGTCCCTTTTGTTACTATTTGTATATTTGTTACAATTATAACAGACTTTGATATTTCTATCATCTATCTTCTGCTACTGACTACAGTAGTGACACAAACAGAACACAGTACATTCATGTCACATAACATTTACAAGTCTTGTAAGTCTTGTTTGTATTCAATGGAATTACTTTCCTTACCAGGTAGGCATTAGTGAAAGCATTTTTTATATTAAATATTTTTCCCCTCTTTTTAATTATGGACAGTGCATAAGATAAGTACAGTGAGTTGGCCAATAACGGATCACATGTGAAACTTTTAGTGATCATGAACGAATGATTTTTAAATTCTTAAATAAATGTATGTAGATTTGAAGTATTTTTATTCCTCTTTTACTGTATACTTCTTTTGAATCTTTATTTTGAATGCATCATTGTGCATTTACCTTTTTCAAACATCTAGTAAACATGCCAATAACGGGTCAAATCAGCCATTAGCGGATCACGTGACATACGAATGGGGGATTGTCTCAAAACACGAATTTTCTGTCAAATTCGTCCTGAACAAAGAAAATATTGCACAAATATATGTCACCCCTGAATATCAGAGTGTAAAGGGTACTACTAACTAAAGAATTCAAGAGGCAACTTGAATGATTGTGGTTAACAAGTATTGTTATGATTGTAATAATGGTGAACTAGATAACTGCTCTCAATGATTTGTGTAGGCAACAACCACAAGATAAATGGCTGACATTAAATGCATTTTCATTTTTGTCAGGATTACAGGGGACAAAGCAGCTCATGAAAACACCTTCTATGTAAAACTTGATTAAAGTAACTGTAACCTTAATGGGTGAGGTGAGGTGAGGTGAGGACAAGTCTCAATATATATGTCATATAAATAGCTGAAGAATATGAATAAAACATGTTCTTTGTATCTGATTTATTTAATAACAATGATTTATGATGTTATATATAGTCTGGAAAAAAACTGGATACCTACGTACATGTAGCCTTGAATAGTATTTCACTGTGTTTTACTGCATAAAATACTTTTTTTGGCATGAACTGCGTAATTCAGTTGTAATATTAACATAAATCATTTAAACTTTATATAATCTATTTATTTATTTATTTGGTCTACAAACCAAAATTTTCTATTAAAAAATATTTTCAATAACAGGTTGGATAAATACACACACTTTGAGGCGGTCCCTTCCTATAAATTGCATGATCCGCTTTTGGTGCAATTCATTTGAATAGCGCTAGCAAAATAATTCCTGAAGTATTTTTAAACGGTTGGTGTTGCAGGTAGTTAACATATTGGGCATCAAATATCTACCAGCTTTGATCCAATATCTTTACAGTTTTTATGATAAATAAGGCAACAATGTCAAATATGCGTTGTCAATGGCGCTAAATTTCACGAGAAACGGAAACGCTTGGTTAAGCATCTGAGTGAATCTGATATGAATTACACGGATGTTTACATTTATTTTCCGCTTTCAAGTAGCTAACATCCTAATGCACATGCTAGAAGAATATTTCGTTAAATTACTGACTGATCCGTTATTGGCTATGATCCGCTATTGGCTAACTCACGGTATAATTATGCAAAAAATGGTTTACAAAACATTCGGAAAAAATCTACAATAGTACTTAATCTTAATATGCGTAGGAATTTGGTAAGGTATCTGTAATTAGCACACATTTTTTGCGCGGAGCTTCTCAATTGCTGCATTGCAGCAACATTTGTACTTGTAAAACTAGATATACACAAAGCTTTAGAAGCATCACATCCGTATGATCTTCAAAATGCTTTAGCATACGATACTAGAGACAATTCCTTTAAAGCTGCACGCCTCCAGATGAGCAAACATATTTCGATAAAAGATTTTAGGAAAGGTATAAAGATTCAAAACTCTAGTAAAAAATTACATGTCATGTGCGATTAATGACCGAATTTTTCAGTATTTATAACTAAATTTCTACTGCGTTACTAACGCAATTAGGGCTTTTTGCATACTTTGACCTCTTTATAGTAATTAACATAGGTTGAACGTGCCATTGATAACGTGTAAATTGCATTCTTATGGTAACTTTACAATATTATACTGTGAAATACATTTATAAATTTTCATGAAAATTAGCATGAATCTGGAGGTGTGCTCCTTTAAGTTTTAACCAGACTATAATTAAGACATGATCAGATTATATTAAAGAAGGACATAGCCATCGGAAAATTTAATATAATGTTTATGCATAATTAATGTCAGTCAACACTCAGTACAGTATTGAGAAATTTTAAAAGTTATTAAAGATCTTGAACCTTGCACCTTCAGACGAGTTCATACAACCACAGCATGTAACTAATTTGCAGAACAAACTGTAGATTATAACCCCACATTAAATTTGTCGTTTTACATGTATAGATTTAGTAGAAATAACTAAAATAGGAAAATGCATGAAATACATTCATTCTGAGCATAGTCGTGCTTTGAAGTTTCAGAAAAGATTAAGCCAACGTTTTCAAAATAATACTCATTTTTATGATTATTGACTATATTCATTGGAAAAAAAACAACACAAAATATCAAAGCACTAGTAAAGAATATAATTATATTCAATTAGTTTAATACGTTAAATATAGAATGTATGTCATATATTATAAATATTCATCAATTTTTTACATCAACATATCAACACAATAAACAAAAGGGTTGGGCCAAACATTATTGTGGGCCCTCCCCTGTGTAAACATACAATGAAGTAACATATTTATTTGGATTGTTTATTGATGATACGATTTAATTTATTTATAGTCTATATATAGTTTATTGTACGATACTAATCACTTTAATTTACAAAGAAAGAGACAAAGAATTGAACGAAACATCCAACAAAGTACATAAACATTATGTAAAATGCATTAAATTGACAACAAATAGAAATAACTCATTTCAAAAAAAGAATATGATTTAAATTGAAATTTACTAAATTTTAACATAATTTTCAAGAAAGATAAATACAAAACAACGCAAAGATGTAAGAAAATTTCTAATTATACGTCGTATGTAGGATTGAAGGTAAATTTTTAATTATGTATTTACACATAAGAGCATAAATTTTAAGAACCAAAAGCTGATATGAATAAATAGTAATTAAATACAAATTAATTATTTATATTTAATAAATTGTCTTATGGTGATTCATGATATATTGTCTAACGATGGATATAAATACAGTTTTACACTGGTATAGTAAAAACAATCGACAACTTTAAAGAGTAAACTAATGTAAATCATTATTTTGCAGAAAAACAATCATGTAGATTTATTTTTAAATTGTTTGTGAAAGAAATATGATTCTGAATTCATTAAAACAGTAATTGATTTCCTACTTTCTGCTATAAAACAATCAATCCTGATTATTTGTATAAACACATGCTAATTTTCTAAATATACGTATATGTAGTTCAGTATTTGATTACAACATTTCTTTAACTTCAGTTACTTATAAATCTGGGTTGCATGACATATTTAGTTTCGTGGTTCCTGGCAATCAATAAATTCTTCCGCAGACACGTCCTCTTCGCTCTCTTCGCTACTGTCAAAGTCTGTAGCTCCATTTATACCTTCCTCACCCTGTTTCAGCATGTATGCCAATGCATCTGTCAGAAGAGCCACCAAAAATTTTCAAATATTAAATAATGTGATTAGATGGCAGAAATCCTTTAACAAAAAAGATACTTGTGCAAAGGAAGTTTCAGATTATAAGAAAATTACCCGGGCTGCCGTACGGCCCGAATTCTAGCTCGGGGGGTTACTTTTTTACAGCGGAAAACAAAGGCCCGAGTTTCGGTAAACATTACCCAAGAGCTGATTTTCCCCGTTGTAAAAAACGGGCCCGGTTTTTGAATTTTTTTTTTTGGGGGGAAATAAAAATTTTTTTTAAAAATTTTATTTTTGGGGGAAAAAAAAACCAAAAATTTATAAAACTGATTATTCTCTTTTTTTTCATTTTTTTCCCTTATAGTACGTATAAAACATAAAATTTTCTTTTAAGGGAAAAATAAACGTCATCCAAAAGAAGGTTTTCATTCAAAAAAGGGCGCGCCAATGACGAAAATTTAAAGCCGCGACTTTCTTACATGATTTTTTAGCACCGGTGTAAACGGTAGATAATCCTGTCTGATATGCAAGAATAATAATGTGTTATGTTGATATCCAGCAAATTTAGTTTTAGTTTAGATTATCTGTGCTTTATTCTGATTTTCTAATGTTAAGAATGAAGAAAAAGGAAATATTGTTACGGCAAATCGAATTTTGAAAATTTCATAGCACGCAACTTTTTAGTTCTGTCCACAGTTTGTTTTTCGGAACTAAATCCGCTCATTATACTTTTCCTGAGGTAAATTCAGTGGCGGCAGAATCAATTGTCCGTATTAACCAGGTTGTCCCACAGCTTGTATCGACAATTGGAAATTTTCAAACATTTAAAATATAAATATCATGCAGGCAACCAAGAAATTCTTCAGAAAAAACACGAACAATTAAATCAAATCAGATTTTCCCGGCCCTGGTAAATTAATGGCATTTTCGGTATGTTTGATTCTTAATCCTCTTAAAATTTCATGAGTTCCCCGTATAAGTTACATTATATTGTTTATGACAGAGAAAATAAAAAGAGAAAATCAACAATTGTGGATAATATTAGTAAACCAAGGTTGGTCTTGTTTATGCTGACATATTGTTGTATATTGTCTATTTGAATGAGAATTTAATGCTATGCGAGAGCTTTAATCAAAGTAATCACTACATCTCACATGAAATTACGAACAATTTTTTACAAAAGTCGGTAGGTCCCATTGTATGTTATTGAATGAGTTAAATAATGAGTTAAGTTATAGTTTCGAATGTGTTTTAGGCGTCAGACTAGTTGATTGTCTTTCACCTTTCCTATTTCTTTGATTTCTGTGCTAATTATTGGTATAGATGATATATTTGTTAAAAAGTGTCTAGAAGGTATAGACATACAGTTGTTTAAAATACTGTATGCTTATGATATTATCATATTTGTAAATAACAGTTTAGATTTACAAAAGAGTAGCTAATACTGTCAAAAGCAAAGCAATTGTACTAAGAAAATGTGGATGTCTTTTCGCAAATATCACATTTTATTAGCATGGTAATATGGTTGAAATTGTTAGTAAATTTGTTTATCTGGGTATTGTATTTACTACAGGTGAATCCTTTTTTGAAGCACAAAATACAATTGCTGGGCAAGTACTAAAGGGTATTTTAAAATGGATATGTTTTTGTATAAATTTACAGATATATCTATATAAAGTGAATGTTTTCTAAAAAAAAATTATATAACCTATCTTAATTTATAAATATGGAGTATGTGGGTTTTATGAAGGAAAGACCGTAATACGCTTACATATGGAATTTTGCAAAATGACTGTTAAGATTAAAGAAAAGTTCTCAAAACGACTTTATTAAAAATTTCACCATTTTTGTGTTTAAATGTTGAATCCTGTTTAAGCCGGTGCTAGGGGGCGTAAACGGTAACTTGCACTTTCCAATACCGTCCATGAACATGCTCAATCAAACCGAGCCTGTAACATTTAACAATTTTGCCGTATAGGGCTTTCTTTAGAGATTCTGTTTTTCTCTATTTTATTTATGGTGAATAATGAAGAATATTTTTGCAAAATATGAGTCATTATAACATTTTAAAATTTTGGATAAAGTTGTTGGTTACAGATGAAGACAAATATATTAAGAAGGTGTACTTAATGTTGAAGCACAATATTATTAAAATTCAAAACAGAAAAAAATGGTGTCCAATAATGAAAGGTTTACTAAAAGTGACAATTTCAGACTGTTGGAGACTCTGAATTATTTTTTTGTATAATGCGACACAAAGATAAAAGGATAAGTTAATACAAAACTGATCAACAAGACCTAATTATTCCAGTAGAGCTTTGTTTTACAATACATTTGAAACACTATATTTCAACCATATCTTGATTTTGTATACGTGACAAAATATTTCGTTTTTGTTTATCACGCTAACGCGTATCATCACATAGACGTAAATAAAAGCTCCAGCAAAAAAAAAACTAGAAATGTACTTTTTGCGATAAATTGGAAGACGAATATCATTTTGTTTTACAACTTGATCTGAGAAAGCAATTTGTACCAATCTATTATTTAAGACTAGCAAATATGCAAAAATTTGTGGATTTAATTACTACAGAAGAATCTAAGTCATAAGAAATGTAGAAAAGACATTTACATTTAGAGCAAACGAACTTTACAAGGAAAATAACTCAAAACTTATTTATCAAGATGTTAGGACTCAAAATGTACTTGAATTTTGTTTCGTATCACTCTTTTACTTGTTTATTATGTAGCTTTGTCAAATGTTACTTATTATAATATGTCAAAATGTCAAAATAATATTCATTATGTTCAAGTGACAATTTCAACCTGTATATTGTTTGGCTTGTTTCGGTAAGTTCCGTGAGATGTACGCTGTACGATCGAATCAAATTTAATTTGTATCTCTAAACTAAGTGTTCTCAGCGTTATAGCGCAATAGGGTTAAGCACGAGTTATAATCTTAGTGCCACACGTATTTGAAGTTCGAGACCGCGTTGGTCCATGTTTTTTTTTTCTTATTAATACTTTCATAATTATTGACGCTATATATGATTATTTTATGTTGTTCGTTTTGTAATACATTGTATAATGTTTTACTTAATTTTGTTATGTATATACTCTCTTTAAATAACATGTTTTAAGAATTCATGTTTAAAATTAAAACGGTTAAAAAACAGTAAATGTCTTTTCAGTGCCGTAAAACACACTACAAATCCGTTAAAATATATTGCAAAAATAAAGAAAGAGTACTAAAACAATGGCAACAGTAAGGATCGAACCACAGACCTCTCAATTATCAGGCATTCTCTTAACCGACTATACTATTGTATATTACGAAAACCTTCACTCTAAGCTTGCATGACTTTCAATCCATAACTAATTTACTCCACATTAATTCTCGTTATCTACACGGACCAAACCGAAGTGGGATCGATCTTTAATGTATTCATAATTGACAGAGCAATAAAATCAGACTATATAAACAAATACTATGCTTACTTGTAAAAGTGCAATTTTCGTTTAACATCTAAAAAGGTAAAATTCTATAATTTTATGAAATGAAATCCATTGGTCACCAGCATGTCACTTTTTTTCTTGAATGCTGTGACCAATTTCCTTATTACTGTACTATAAGACTTGTATGTGAACATATAAGTTTAATGTTAATATGTATTCTGCTTATTTTGTTATACATAATGGGGGATATATCTTTTGCATATCAATTTAAGTAAACAAATGGGTTGCATCTAGGAGTGTTTTTGCATATTTGGATATACACATGTATATGCAAACATGTGTGTGAGTGGATCGTAGGTAGGTAGGTATGTCTGTAAATATGGATACAAAATGTATCATTCAATGTTAAATTGCTGTAGCCATATATAGTATATAAACTCGGCCACATAGGTACATTTTATTTGACCATCTGGTATTTTGAAAATAAAGTCTTGTATCTAAAGTAACCAAATGTATGTAAAATGTTTATGAATGTTTGTGATTTAGACATGTGATTTCATTTAGGATTTTGCTTTTAGATTACAACAATATCAAAATAAATGTACATTGCATTAATAATTCCGACTCCAAGAATGAATAGATATGAAAGAAAAGTTAATATGATCATACTTCTTTTAAGTATAACATTTTCATTGGCGTATTAATGAAACAAATCTTATTACCTAATATAAGTGAATCTACATCATGGTTCACACGTTCTTCATGTATGTAATTTTTCACATGGAAAAGGAGATTTCGTCTACATTCGATTTTTTTCAAAATTGAATCTATGGCGGTTTTCATCTTTGTTACATGTTCTGCTTTTTCACTTGTTGTTCTCAATAATTCGTCAATTTTCGTCAGCACAACCATATAAGGTATTCCTAAAACAACGACATACAACGTATTTGATATATGAGAGTAAATAGCTTATCTTCGAAAAGAAAAATCAAAAAGGGCCGTAAAATATCGCCCCGTATAATTATTTAAAGATGTTTTATGTTCGATCCTTCGTTCAGCACGACATTAATTATTGTTTTGTGCATATTTATTGGTCTTTCAGTGTCTTCTTTTAGAACATTTTCTATTCGGTTGGTTCCATTATATCTACTCTATAATGTATACTGTATGATCATCCTTAGGATGTTGCCTTTTTTCTTTTTTTTTTAATTTGACTAAAGATATCTTGTCTATGATACCTTCATATCATCTGATCTCCTTTCAAAATTCCATTTTATTTAGTTCCGCCAATTGTTTACTGCTTTTACTTGGGAAAGAACACCGCTTTTCATGGAATGGCACGAACGTGCCACATCGAAGGTTCCGTGATAAGCCACGTATGAGCATATCTGCGGATGTATCTAAATTCAAAGTTTCCTTATTTTCATGTTTAAATGTTGAACCAGTTCTAGGTGGTGTGCATGGTAGTTTGTCCTTTCCAGTATCGCCCATGAACAGGTTCATTTAAACCGAGCCTGCAGTATTTTCAATTTTGTCATTTAGTGATTCTGATTAACTCTATATTAGGCCTGGATAAAAGATCGGAGACCCGGCGTTCTCAATTCATGTTTTAACAAACGATTTTGATTCAACAGATATTAGCGATTAATAAAAGTAGAACATATATTGATGAAAGAGTTGACGGAGCAGTAGAATATGGAAACAAATTATCATTGAGTCTAGTCAAAATGAGGAAAGGGAGATAATTCATAACATGCTCTCAGTTAGAGACAGAAATGAGTTTATAACAGAATCATGAGGATGAAAAATCTATGACTATGTCTATTCACTCTTAAGGTCAGAGCGATGTGATGAACATTTCTAAACTTCTGAAAAACAAGAATTATACCATATACCGAAAGTGTACCGAACTGTTACCAACTCTCAGATATTGGCTTAATGCACACTAGCTAAAAACATGCTACCTCTTTCGATATGATCTGCAATTAGCATATAAAATACAAGGACCTTAAGTTACTAACTTACTTCCTACAATAACATAGTTATTTGTATAACAATACAGACAAGAAAACTTCCCCAACATATGAAATTGGTATAATTATACTTGTTTTTAAAAGTAACAAAAAGCCGAAAAGACAATCTATAAAATACCAGCCATTGATGCTCCTGCCTTGCATATATATATACTCTTTGAAAAGAATTGCATGAATGGTTACACAATTGTGTAAGTGAAATTAAAACAGCTTTCCCAAAGAGGATGCAAATGCTACCCAAAAGTGCACAGGGGAAATGACGGCATCCTTAAATGAGCGAGAAGGCATTTTTACAGAATAACGGAAAAGATAGCAATGTATATGTATGCATGCTAGATACCAAACGGTCTTTTCTACAAATTGTCACTATGAGTATATGTCTAGTTATGACAATGCTTATGACCTTCCAACTGCTTTCTTATGAGTAAGACAAGACATAAGTCAGGGAGTGACTTTGCTTTATAGAGTGTTGATAGATGAATCTAATACACGAATTCAAGAGGATTATTGGATTAAAATTAAACATCCTACATCTAACTGCCGGGGCGGAACTTTATAATATAATATATAGGTATAGCCCAATCAGGGACTAAATGAAAATTCATATTATAAAAGACGCCGAAGGTTCAACTATCGACCGGACCAGGTGCATGAAGTTAGTGATGAAAGGGTAGATTGTCTAAATGATTAACCATACCACACGGAAAAGTTCGAGCGTGCATGTTTAAAAAAAATAAAATAATCATTTTCTCTATTTCTACCTCAATCATATCAAATTGGCTTCACTAACTTTAAAAGTCTGTATAGAAAGATTATTGTATGATTGCGGAAACTAACCAAAAGAAAACTTGATTAAGCTACAAACGGACATGTGTATCACTATGTCTATATGGAATAAGGATTTTATACAAAAATATGTGCTCGATTATCGATAAATGTATGTAGCGCAGAGGAAAATACGTGAGTTTTCAAAGTACTTAAAAAGAGAAACCATAATCTGAAACAAAAAACACCGAAAATGTTGTACACAACAATAAATCAAAACATTAAAAATAGGAAAATCTGTTTTCTTTTTCTAAAAGAATGAATTTTAAATTACTTTTTTTATAAAAATAGGGAGCAACAGAAAAGAATGAAGGGCAACATGAAAGAACGCTTGGTTCACTTTGATTTCAGCCTGTTCATTGGCGGGAAAAGTAAGTGCAAACTACCTTCCTCGGCCACTAGCTAAATATTTATACATGAAATTGAAATTGTGAAATATTTATTCTATAATCATCTGTAGATGTGTTCTTACGGTGGTGTTCATTGAACTTTAGATCTGACATGATCATGTCATTCCATGAAAGGGTCCTGTGTTGCCCAAGTTAACGAATGTGTGTACCATGACCAGAAAACAATGGACGGAATGAAAATGAGAATGAGAACTGGGATCCTGAATATCATAGATAGTCGTAAATAGAAAACGCATTGGAAAATAAACTGTATTCAAGAAGGAATACTGAAAAATCTCAACAAGATAAAGAAATAATTAAAGAAAATAAAAATACCACAAACAATGAAAATTCATGGTTGTTTTTAAATTCTTTCTGGAAACAGTTAGTTAATTATTATCTATTACACAAATTTCCAGTCTTTGTAATAGATAATCATGAACATTTGGTTAATACGTCTAAAACAATAATTGAAAATGGTTCACAAAAAGCTTTTAAGGGAGACTACTTTGTGAAGAATTTATTAGTGTGTAATCTGTCTCTTAACAGGTTCACAATTTATCTGAAATATTTTAACCTCCTATTAAGAATACATTCATGAACATGTATGATTTAGATAACAGTGATTAAAGTTAAAAAGCATAATGTCTGGGAAATATGCATCATGTAATTTATTGAAATCCAGGAACTTGGAAAAAGTTTAATAAACGAAGTTGAACCCTCGTTACTGTCTTTAAATTATTGAAATTTGTATTAGTGTTGTACTTTCATTGCTCTAGAGGAATCACCCTTTTTACAAATTCATAAGTTATCTTTAAGAATAATATAAAAATCAAAATCAACAAGGAAGGGTGACATTCAATATATGCAACCTCGACACGACTCAGCAACACGGGTTTATTTCTCTCTATTTTATCGCCACATCAGCGTTGTTTGTGCCGTGTGAAGGCCGAAAAATGTCGCCCCGTACATTCAATCAGGTATGTTATATTTCCGATCCTTGAAGGTCATTCAGCACGATATAATTGTTGTGCTTATGGTATTCTAGTTCTTTCTATTCGGCATCTTTCTTGTTGGGTGGTTCCAGTATTCCTCACTTGAATACTGTGTATTAACCTTTAGGATATGGGCCTGCTTTTTAAATTTGTGTTTTGACATCATATCTGTGATATGCAGGCTTCATAACCTCAGTTCCCCTTTCAAAATTCCATTTTATTTAGTTCCGCCCATTGTTTTCTCGTTTAGGGCACATGCAATATTTTACTTGGACAAAATGCCGTTTTTCATGGAATGGCACTAACGTGTCACATTTAAGGTTCCATGATAACCGCCATATGAACACATCTGCGGATGTTCCAAAATTCTAAATTTTACCAGTACATGTTAAATGTTGAATTCTGTGTAAGCCGGTGCTAGGGGGTGTGGACAGAAGTTTGCACTTGAGAATACCGTCCATGAACAGGCTCAATCAAACCGAGCCTGCAACATTTTCAATTTTGCCATGTTGGGCTTTCTTTAGGGATTCTTTTTTCTCTCTATTTTAAGTAGCCCAGAAGGCGGGTAATAAAAACAACTTTTAAACGGAAACAATATATGCCAACTCAGTCAACTTAAAAGAGATATGTGTCGTTTGAAAGAAAACATCTATGTTATTTCTAGCAAAAAAAATACTTTTGTATCTTTCCGATTCTTTCCCAGCACATATACATTGTCTGCTCCGTTATTACAAACACTAGGTTATATGGGTGTCACCTTGAAATCTTAGTTTTCTATTTCAATCTGGCTATAATTTTATATTTTAATCTGGCATTTTTTGCAAAATTAACAAAACTAAAATATATTGCTTACCGTGTTCATTTAAATACTTCTTAAGATCTCTGAAAACCTTATCATTATTAAGACTTTCATTTTCTTGGTTTGTCACATCAAATATAAAACAGACACAGTGAATTATTTTACTTTTTTCGGGCTTCTTTATAAATCCTTTTGATCCTGTGTCTATATGATTAACAATCTGAAAATATAAAGAATATAACCGGATTTATGAACCTAAAATATGCATCTAGAGTAATAGGTTATCATATTCAACATTATGAACAGGTTAAATAATCATATCATATGTTGTTACGCTCCTAACACACACTTAAAGCGTATGCTAGGGTTACATATAGACATACAATGTATAACAGAACTTAATGTGTACAATAGAATTTATTGAAATTTTGCACTATCTTAGAATATGATAACAAAAACATTTTAAGGGAACAGAATTTTGGTTCAACGACCTTATTATATTAGATATCTGCCATTGAATTTGAAAATTTTATTGTTTCTGTTGAATATTAGTGATCACTTTTGGATTACCATTTCCTTCCTTTGTCACAATACAAAATTTCATATAATTTCATTACTTATCCCTTCATTCTGTGCAAGTATGGCGCTTGAAATTATTTAAAAATATGTCATTTCTTTCAAGAAAAACTTGAAATGGCATAGCATTTAAAAAAAGCAGAAAAAAAAAACAATTTACAATTCTTTAACTTGTTCATAATCACTCGGAAGGATATATGCTAAATAAAAAGCAGAACAGTTTAGCTTTGCTAATTTCAAAATACGCATATTTTCACATGCAATGCAGATAACTCAAAAATGTGGTCGGTTATCCAAAATTTATTTCAATTAACATATTTGAAAGTTAAAAAAATAAATTATATGAAACATATTTCATTTTGTTATATGTAACCCTATTATACGCTTTACGAAGTATTTTATGATAGTCTTATAAAGATTTTCAATAACATAAACACACCATACATAAAGTATATTCATTTAATAAAAAATCTAGTTTCTAAGTATTTTATCAATATCTGAAGCTTTAGGGTTTACGTTATTAACAGTTTGATGTTGCCAATATAATGATATCCCGTCTGTTAATACCTTATATCCTGCAGGGACATGACCTCGCAGTACGAATTTGATGTCTCTCAAGGTTATTCCGCCTCTACTTTGGATACCTGGCATGTCACATATTTCAACAGAAGTTTGAACATCCCCTTCAGCTGACTTGTACTTGATCGGGAAAGGTTTAAACTGCACAGAAAATAATTATGGAAACATTTAAAACTTTTACTTACTTATTTATACAAATAAATCTTTACAAGTATTGTGAAATTAATTTTCCATACCTTACAAAACTTTAAGCTTGTGTGGCTTTCACACTGTTTTGTTTGTTTGTGTCTTTCCTTTTAATAATTATGATGATTAATTTTGTTTAAAAGAATACGTTATTATAGCTCATCATAACATTGATAAATGTCCATCACGTTAATCTAAAACCTTTAAAATGCATTAAATATTGTCAATCTATAAATGATGGAGCATTTGGGACACTTATACACCGAAACTTTCAAAAATGCAAATAGTTTACCCTTTTTGTTAACGGACTCACTGTTCGAGCATCATTTCCTTCAGCTTGGGTCGACCCACCAGTTGCACGGTTGGAAATTATTCCTGACGCAGTTGAAAGAACAGAGTCGACGAAACTAGACTTTCCAGCTTTGATACCACCAACACACAAAATGCGCATTGTAGATCCTTTTACATTCTGGATTCTTTTCAATATGTCTCTTCTTAATTTTTGGGTTTCAGCTTCCGTTCTCTGAATTCGAGGTGTTATTTAAATCAATATTCAACCACTTACACAAATGAAAGTACTTTAAAAATGCTCAAAAATGTTAAAACATTTTACATCTTAATAAATATTTTACAGCTGTCATATCAAAAATCTTAAGTAGCCTTTAAAGTGTTACTGAGATGTTTATCCGGAATTTACATAAGTCTGAAGGTAGCCACACAACATTTGGTGATTCTTTGATATGAAGCAATTATTCACAATTCAATTCTAGGAAAGAAAATGTAAATGATACATAATTGATGGTATACAATCCTTATTATTTGATTACCTTAATAAATAAACGATCGGTGCCTTCGCAGAGTATATCAATTTTTTTCTTTAAAGCTGAAAACAAATGATGATTTAAGCTATAAATAAAACGATGTAATAGAACGAAATAATGAACTGCAAGATGTGCACCATTTTATTATTCCATACATATTTAATAAAATATGTGCAAAGTTAAACTCAAATGATTTTATTCTAATTGAGGCTTCCAAAGTTAAGAATAAAACTACTTACATCAACGTCTAGTTTTACACACGGACTTTAGAAGTGAAACCATTTGTAAAGAATGGTTGGAATAAGAGAACTCTTCCTTAGTTTTACTATTGTTATATAAATTTTCATACCAATTTGTTCCTTTACATAGTTTTCAGCCAATGAAACTATCTTATCTAAAGCCTGAAGTGCAAGAGTGTCCTTTGCTGCACATATCTCAATATCATCTGTGTAATTTATAATTGGGAAGACAAGATTTTGAGACACTCCAGTCATATCTGCTACTTTTATTGTTGATGTTTCTGCTTTTGGACTACGGTACACCAATGCAGGAGTTTCCTGTATCTTTGGACAAAGGTTGTCAAACTTGGTTGCAATAACCATGATAGGCAAATCTGGATATAAAATCAATCTTAAAATGTGAGCTTATAAAAACTGCATTCTTTCTATGTATCATTCATTATAATTTGATTGGTGCATGTTTAGTCTTATAAAAATAATACAGGCCTCATATCAAGAGTTAAGCGCTGGTATTATAAGAGATGTTGGTAAGACAGAGTGCTGCCCTGTTCGCAGTGCTTCATAGCATAAAAAGATCCTGGATAATGTTGCATTCTCTACAATAAAAAATAGACCATATTTATGTCGAAATACATATGTCATGAAATCAGTGCTAGAAGTCTCCACATATTATTTCAGTAGTTTTAATGAAACCAATTTCGTGTGGGGGTGCGTTCAGCGCCACCTTTCCTTGTTGATATTGTATTTTTTTTGCACGAAACAATTATGAAGCCGATGTTCGGGTAAATACAACAGTTATCCCTATCATTCAAGTAGTAAATCTTAAGTCGGGTAAAGTAATACAGAAGTATAATTCAACACAAGGTGCGGCAATAATGAAGACAGGTTGCGTGCAATGAATCAACATTCTAACACTTTTTCGAAGATTTCGTTTATATAAACATACAAGGTCGGAAGCATGATATATTTTACAACAAATGCACTCGCCGTTTTTAATCCCCCTCTGTATTTTCAAACTGACACATCGGCGGTGACATTTTGTTTGAAAATCTGATGAACAAAAACCATAAAAAAATCTGTTGAAATTTATTCTAGAATTGGAGTGTACAAAACATTTTAAAATCAATAGTGTTATGGGATAGTTTATTTGTATACAGATAGTATATTGGCTTTTTCATATTGGACCTTACAGTTTACACGCGGTATTTAATGATATTTTACAACATAGTAGGGTAACTGATTAATTGGATTGTGCTCACATTTTTATGTTTATCTCACGATTACCAGTTACTAACAATGGTCATTTCTTTCCGTTATAGCTGGCATTTCTAACAAAAATAAGCGAGTTCATATTTAATGATGAACATTTGAAGATACTTCATTTTTCATTTCTGATTTTCGTAGCTGGTCAACATGCCTTCTCCAGACTTTATTGTTACCGGTATCAAATTTGTACATAAGAGGTCCCTCGCAGAATACAATTATACCTGACACACCTTTCTTGGTTAAAGTTAAACTCTGACTTGTGACCACTAACATCATCGCAGGAGTGTGTGTTTGCGATATGTTAACAACAAGTTCAAGAACTTAAGATTCAGGTATCATCAATCAAATTACATATCTAGAATGCTTGAATGAAACGTCCAGCTCAAACGTTCCACATTAAACCATTTGTGTACCATTGCAATTGCGGTTTTAGTTGTCAATGCCAGTTAACCAGTCATAACTTTTGTAAGATTTGTCATTAGAACTGTTCAACTGTGGCTGTAGTGTAGAAGATTAAAACTTTACTTCTGAGTTTTTCATGAATAACAACCCTAATTCCTCTCACCAAATAACCTCTTTGAAAAATTAAGTCGTTTAAAAGGAGACACAGGCAAAGTTTTCATTTCTTAGTTTTGATTTTTTCATTCATTATGCTGTAAATGCCCTCAAAATGAATATATTAGATAGTCAAAGGAACAAAACTTTTCTCTATATAAAGAATAAAATGGTAGTTTCCTAACTTGGCCTGCGTGGGTCATGTTAGAGCGCTTGTATTTCACAATAGTTGTCAAAGTGAACTCTGGAAACGTTAAAGAACATGTCAAATGAATGCCTTAGACTTGTTGGAATCATACAATATCCACAATATCTGTTATTGTAACTTCAAGGGTTTGTTTAAGTCACGTGACATGTTTTAAAACTATTTGGTGATTGTATTAGGTTCTAAATTTTGTTCAACAAATATAGATATATTTACGCCTCAAACCCAAACTTTATATAATATTAAGAGAAATTCATGCTGAAACTTCAAGAAATGTCATTTTAGCGTGATTTGAATACATAATATCATTTTTGTCATTATTTTGTCTGAATATCCCTTTAAATTCATATATCAGTTCTTGTTTACATTTTTGTAAACACTCGATCAGATTTCAGGCTTGATTTAGTTTCTTGTTAAAGGAAGTTTATTTAATTGTTTTTTTTTTTTAAATACTTCCTCCAAACTACTTTCATTGTTTTTAAAAATTGATTGCGCGAGCAAACGCTACATTCCATCGACATGGATATGCTTCTTAGTAATTTTATATTCTCTATCATTATCAATGCCTGAAAATAATATGGGTGTCTCTGTATTCTCATGTTGGGCATGTAGATTTGCAATGACCTTCACCAAACTGATAGCATGCTTCATGGTTTGATTTGCCAAATCCTTTAAGTCACTTGGTTCAAACATATTTATTTTAGCTCGATTGAGAAACAAATTCTTGCAACTTTATCACTTTCGAGTCCGCTTCCTGGAACCATCAAGTGAAGAAACATGGTCGTGACCCGTATTGGGCTCGAACCCATGATCTCCGGGTTGAGAGGCAGACACATTAACAACTTGGCCACCGCTCCCCTTGAGTCACTTGATCAAGAAAAAATTCATTTCAGAGTCTTAGTCTTATTTTGTGAAACTACGATGCACATAGTTTTGAGATTTAAGGTAACATTGACGATTGCTTAGTTTCTAAAATAATAACCTAGAGAAAAATATCCACACCCGGGGGTCACTAACGAAGACTTATATTAAAAAGATGTCTGGAAACTATTTACTCATACATTTTAAAAGCCAAGAACTTACATATTTGGCATGTGACATCAAGTTGTTGTCTTCCTCTAAAGGTATATTAATTATGACCCTGAGGTAAAACAAAGAACTTCCTAGGGGTCACATGCCATATGTAGACTGATATCCAATTTTAAATGGAAAACAGCAACACTCAGAAATAATATTTTGGCATTAAGCATTGCTTAATAGACATTTACACATTTTTAAGAATCATAACTCAGGGTAAAAATGCTCTCACCCTGAGTGTCATTTATTAATTATATATAATTCAGATATAACGTTTCGTTTAATTGCATGAATTGGTTTCTTCCCTACTTAAAAGATCTACTTTTGATTACTTAAACAAAGTTTTTTCGAGAGCATACTGTCTCGAAAATGGCAATGACCCTAGAGGTTATTTGTGTTTACCATACAGTTTTGTCGGTATTATATATTTGAATAGTTGAATGACTGTAAGTTACATTCGAAAAATTCAGCGGTGCTACATTGCAAAATCATGTTTATTTATTTTCACAGAAAATGTGAAATTTCTTTACAAAATCTTCATTTACAAAACAGTCTAAATAACGCAGTTATAGAACGACAATTCGATATGTTGATGCATTTGTAGAAAATGTTTAAACATGAATGACTGACATAATATGGCACTCCTATGTCATCAGTGAAAAGCGTTGCGGAAATTACCGATTGCGTTATTGTTAAAAAAGATGCTCTCATTCAGTCTGTTTCCAAAAACGACATTTTAAAACATTTTATCATGTTTATTGAAAAATGAAAAGGTCTAAAATGTCATTTTACTGGTATATTTACCTCTTTGTCGTGCCCTTTTCCTCAGGTCTTTGAATTCCTCTCTTAGTTTAGGAGAAATAACATCTATGACAGTGGCATCCTCAACAAAGCATGCAACATGTATCTCATCAGCTAAGGTTGTTTCTTTTTTCAATTTTTCCTTAGGAATCGGTTCGGAAACTTCTGGGAACTGTATTGAAAAATGAAACGGTTGTTCACTCTTATGCACGCGTCAGTAATTTGCTTTTATCTAGTCGTGTTAAGATGTGATTTTATTTTTAAAGTCAAATAAAAGGGCTTAGTGGTGTAAAATATGACTATCCGACCGCACACACCTAATAAATGAAAAGTTATTGACCATGATATATTTTTAAAAATCTACCTTGTATCCATTTTCAACTTCTCCGTTAAGCAGATGGTCGATCTCCTCGTCATATCCTCTTTGCTCCTCGTATCCTCTTATATCCAAAATGCGAACATGTACCTCTGAATTTATTTCATAGTCATGAAGCTGAAAGATAAATTACATTCTGTGTATTATGAGTTGTATATGTCTTGGACATTGTGTAAGAATTTGTAATTGATGATCTATAATACTATTTCTTCTTTTCTTAACAACTTGCATGAACATAACCGTAACTTTACAGCAAAGTGGTCACATACACAGGATGGTAGAGTGATTGTTGTTGGAGAAAATATGATAATAAGATAATAAATAGAATATATATCACTCACAAGGTATAGTGGTTTAAGGTTTTGCATAAAATATGTTAGTTGAACACATATTGTACATGTATGTAAATAGTAGATTATAATGAGATGGTATTTTACTAAGTGGAGATGCTAAACATTTTACAATAATATTTCATTATGTTTGATTAAAATAGCAGGGTGATTAATCACATTGAAGAAGTAATACATTTTTTCTTTTAAATTGATTCTATATCAATTTTATGTGCAATGATATTCTTTGTAAGATATTTATGATACATTATTTTCTTTTCAGGTCCATTGCATATTACACTAAATAGATATATCATGCACAGAACCCTGAACTGTATTGGCATGCTCGTAGACCATAGATACCAAGCTGCTAGAATAATAAGAACGATCTGTCTGTTGTTTGTCACATTTTATATGATTTGTAAGCGCTTAAATTTGTATCGTTCTTTAATCAATCAATAATTTACCATATTTGTCACGCTTGTTTCATCGGCACCTGCAGCTGCCCTATTTTCTAAACGACCGGAGAACACAGTTACTAGTGTATTATAAAAGCTACTTTTACCGGAACCAATTTGACCTAGCAACAGTACATTGTATCTTGCTATGTCATAATAAGTATTTGGATTGTTTTCTTTTATTCTTTTTTTAATTTCTTCATGTTCGTCCTCCTGCAAAAAATATATGAATTATATAAGATTGAACAAACTTTCATAAATCTACACATTATAGAGTTTGAATTCTTTGCAGGTCCATGATGCACTAAAAGTAGAGATTCAAACAAAGTGATATATTTTATTTTTCCTGTACTTATGTATATCCTACTCCATTCAGTCCAGTATTCTGGTATGTAATATCACAAAATAAGAAAAAGTTTGCTTATCTATCTAACTTAAAAGTTTTTGAAACAATAGAACTGAATTTCTTAAATATTATAATTCAAATATAAGTAACTGTTAAAGGAAACTATAGAGAATGTTATTTTACCGTTGGTTTATGTCTCCATTCTTTATCATACTCATCTAGAAATAAATGAAATTATTATATTTGAATATTTTTTATTAAAAAAATGTGTTATAAAAAACATGATATTGATGTAACCATAGTCGAAAAGGTAATAAGCCAAATAAAACACACAGAACAACATACACGACGCAACATTGTAAATATTTTATAAATCAAGCCGACTGTATTAGTATTTTATTCTAGGCAAAAATAAAAAAAATAATCATGGTATATAGATCAACCATGTAGATCAATTAATGTAGATCAACAACTGTTAATGTAATAATGATAATAATTCTATTGATCTTGTTTGTTTTTTATTATTATTTTTTCACTTTTAATTGACTATTTTACAAGTTTTTTGTTTCAGTTTGATATTTTCAAATGTTATACTTTTAATATATGTGCTACATTTTTCATTCAGTTCTATTTGTGGTGAAAATACAATTCAACAAGTGTTGTGAGCATAGCTGGCTGTTTAACTACGAGTAGTCTCTGTGTTTAATGGTAATTCAAAAACCTGCATAATGTAAACGTTTCTAAACAGTTTTAAAAGGGTCATAAACTCATGTCAGAGTTATGGGTCTCCAAATTATTATGTGAAGTTTCAACAAATGTCTTTAGTTGTTTTTGAGACATCAACATGCATGTAACAATCAATAAAAGTGTGACACCGGCGCCTACAAAAGCACTCTCGATACTTCAAATAGTCCAGCTATACAGGAACACGACATTCTAGGCATGTCAGTTTCTCATTATATATTTACGATTACCTTAAAACAGACAACAAATAGATTCATTTTGGGATAATTGAAGATAATATATTTGTATGGAAGACCATAGTTGATTTCATTTCTTAGGACAGTTCTTTATACATGTATTTCAATGTCTATTATTTATAATAGATTTAAGTATGCTTTTTTCCAAATTTACATATATTATCTTGATAAACATTAGAAGCTTGTCTACTAGAATTGACAAATAAACATTTTTTTTGTATTTCAAGTTTCAAGACGTTTGGGGTTCCACATCTCAAGTGATTGATGTGGCTATCTCAACTGAGACAAAAAATTGCCTCAGTTTTTTATCGCATTCGAAACACTTTTTGCCATCATAAAACTGATCCCGGTCAACAACCTGACGATTTAAACATAGTTTAATAACATCATTTATGAAATAAACATATATTAGAATGACAACACCATATCGATATGACAACACCATATATCAAATATCAAACGACAACACCATTTAATCAATAACCACAACTCATCTATTAAATAGTCATCACCATTTATAAAAACCATTGCACTATTTATCAAAACCACAGCGCCATCTATCAACACGACTACACCATATACATGTATCTAAATTTCATCGCCATCATATCAAAACGACATTACCAGCTATAAAATCCACAATACGATTGATAAAAAACATCACCATTTATCAAAACAGATAGACCATTTATCCGAACCACAACACCATTTATTCAGAGTTGTACGCAGAAGGCAAGTATGGTGTTCGATGGTTTCTTTTGCATTAACTTTTCATCAAGTATAACCTTTTTTACTTTATCTCTTAAGAATGATAATGGCTCGTAATCCTTCCGGTCTACCTTCTTGACTAACCATTGTCTGTTTTGTTTGACAAAACACGGATATGATCACAGAAATTGCATGGTTGATGAGCAAATAGTATACGAGGCATTTTCTTTTCTATCATGGAGTTTTATTTTCAAAAACTAATATTACGGTTCAGTTTAAGATTTACCGTTGTATTAACCCAAAAGTATTAAAGTATGTTTCACTTACTTTTCACTTGGTAAACTTCAATGTCTGTGACTTTATGTTGACTGTTAATAAGATTTGCATCCACCTTTGTATTGCGGTAGTGAGTGTTGAAGTTTATCGAGCCATTTAAATGAAAACATCCATCAGTACTATCTATTTTACCTTGCTTGAATGCTTGCAGATCATAGCCTGAAATTCTCCCACCCCCAAACGTAGGACCAAAACTTTCATCACAAGTAATAGCCCAGTTACATTTCCCTTTTTCAGTCTCAAATGTATGCAAAATGGCATTATCATAGTCTTCTTTAAAGAACAGAAATGCTTTGTCGTCACTCATAACGTTTCTCTTTTCCTGAGTTCCATGATAGACTGGTATATCCCCCAAAAGCCACATTCCCTTTACCATATAAGATAGTAACTGTTGGGCCTTTTCCATCACATAATGAATGAAAGGAGTCCGGACAGCATCCATTTTGAGTTGCTTTATAGAGCAAATCAAAGGACTTTCTCAACTCTGCATCTTCATTTCCATATAGAATGCGCCTTTCTATATCTGTTAAAAGAGCTTTTGTCCTTGTATCGTTTGGCATTATCTTGCTTACTGCAAACTAAAAGAAAACTATTTTTGTGTAAGTATAATACCGAACTCTGTAGAGTGAAATAATCAAAATAGTAAGCAATAACGATTTATTTATTCATTTCAGGAATATTAAAATTAGCTAGTTTCAAGATGATACATTGTTGAGCCAATTTTAACTTCACAAAACTTTATAGTTAATTTTTGTTTTCTAATAATAAAGCATACAAACATTCCGTGAATATCTGTTGAGAATTTTAAGAATTCCGTTTATTTCATATCTCATCTTTATCATTTTATTTCAAAATGATGAAATCAGAATTCACCAAATTAAGAATAACTTAATATTTTAAATATATGTATTCTTACATAGGACAATTAACAAATATGTCATGGCAAAACAATGTTCAGTTTATATGAAGAAAAAAATTTAGAATTCAGGTAGAGCTTAACAATTACTGGTTGGTTCTCCGCTTCCAGTAGTGGAGACTTATTGCATCACTGTAAAAGAATACAAATACAAGTATTGATAGATTATATGTATTCGAGCACGTGTTTTTCATAAATATGTATATATAATATTCGATAGAGTATTAAGATCAGTTCTAGCGATTTTTCTCTTAAGAGACCATCGGCATTCAAGTTCAATATTTATAATGTTTGATAAAGTATTTTATGCACATACATATATAAGCAAAATATTATCTTTCAAAACATCTTGTAATAAGGTTGGGTGACATCTTAAATAAAAAAATAAATAATTGAACGCTTATTATATTTTTCATGATAAAGTGAGAATCTGTTGATGCCTATATAATAGTAGTGCTACAGTTCTTATAAAAAGTTTATGTACAGTATTAAACTTGTAATCACAGAAAACACCTGTGCCTTTAATGTCTCATTACAGTTATAATTTGTTTACTCCCATAACAAACAACATAATATTACATATTGTATGACAGTTCTGTTCGTGAAATGCTTAATACATTTCTGTTACTATGATTAATATCGATTCAAAGCACAACATTGTTTTTTTATTGTTAAACCGGTATTTAATGGGGCCTAGGTTCGATTAAAGGACAGGCTTCAAATGTGTACAACTATGTAGTATTTTTGCCCAAAGTGTGCCAAGAAGTTGTAATTTACATGCTTATTAATTTAAAAACGGTGTCCTAGAATTAATGATGATAAAAAATATATACAATCAATATAAAATAAAAATGTCTAAACCAAGGATTATAGCTTAACATTTTTAAACTATCCAACTGTATTTTCTTTTCAGACTACATTATTAAATCCATGCAAGATACTGTATGGCAAGGCCAGAATTTTTTATTGAAGAAAATATACACTGTTCTGAGTTTTATATCTTAACAAACTTTTTAAAAAAAAATAGCTATAGACTGAGATATGATTAGAGACTGTGTTCTGAAATCATCAAATGACATCAATATAAGATGGAAATTACACTGTTACCAGGAAAGATATATTAATGGCTGCCTTACTAAGAAAAAATATGTAGTAAGTTCCACTTTCATATATTTTAGAAAGTGATACATTTTTTGTTTTATTTTTGCTTGATGTTTTAACTTTACAAGTATGTGCATTTTTCGAACTTTTTTATACTTTGATTTTCGTTTTAATATGATAGTATAAGATTTTGCATCTAAGTTTTTAAGAAATAAAATAACATTGATTTTTGACACTCATCAGGCTATCGTCATCTATAAGTTGTATATATGTATGTATTTCATAGATCATTATCGAAAACTGCAGAACATGTGGAACATTTTGTGTTCCCAGGGTTTTGCTTTATCCACGAAGTTTAGAATTTTTCTTGTAATATTGCACTTTTTGAAAATCATTTTCATACTCTTTGAAAAAAATAACACTTTTTTCAATAGTAAAGGCAATAGTTGTATCCCACATTCTGAATTGTACTAAGTGAAAGTTTGTTTCTTTTCAGCTAAGATAGCGAGATAGCATTATTGACTTGAATGCATACAAGATGAAAATATGACAAGTGCTGTTTTTTCTTTTAATGTGATGTCAGATTTTTATGTTGTTTGCAAACTGAACTGTTTTCTTTTTATATGAAATATTTTTGTATACTGAGTATTATCTAGAAGAAAACATTAGTTACTGGAAAAATGTCACTTGTATAATTGACCACTCTAACACATTTTTGGTTGACAGCGATATAACACTATTATTTACAGTATTGTAGATAAAGTATTGTTATAATGTTTAAACTAGAATTGATATTGAAAGATAACGCAGCAATGTAAATAAGACAATGAACTTATACATATATAACTGATGGTAGAAGTTGACCCTATCCGTGAAAATAAGGTTATGTTACATTAAGCTTTATTATATTACGAGATGGCACGACCGACAACTGTAAACATAATGTACATTCTGTACAAACCCCTTTCAGACCTTTGCCTATTGTAGTATTCATGTTTTCGTTTAGTCATGCCGGACACCAACAACAAAAAACAAGTGTATGTTATTATATATACATTTACTTTACGGCATGCTTGTTAATAAAGTTATTTACAAGAGAAAAAGGAAGGTATTGTCAAAGACACACATTTCAAATGAAATATTAAAATGATAAAGGACATATATTGTTTTGAATGGTAACAGTGGTGACACGAAATAATAACAAGAGGGCCATGATGGCCCTGAAATCGCTCACCTGTATATAGGCGCCCGGGGCGGGGCCAATTTTAACCCAGGGGCTTTTATTTGAACAAACCTGATAGACACCCATTTGAAGATGTTTTATGATAAATATCTAAGCTCTAGCTCAAAGAAGATTTTTACTATACAGATATGGGGAAAGACAATGACCCCCTCTGGGCGGGCCAATTTTGTCCCAAGGGCTTTTATTTGAACAAACCTGGTAGACACCTATTTGAAGATGTTTTATGATAAATATCTAAGCTCTAGCTCTAAAAGATTTTTACTATACAGATATGGGGAGAGACAATGACCCCCTCTGGGCGGGCCAATTTTGTCCCAAGGGCTTTTATTTGAACAAACTTGGTAGACACTCACTAGAAGATAATTCATGCTTAATATCTCAACTCTAGCTCTTTGGGTTTTTCAACAGAATATGTTTTTACTTTATATATATATATAAGGAAAATCAATGATTTCCCCTGGGCGGGGCCAATTTTGACCCCAGAGCCCTTATTTGAACAAAAATGGTAGACACCCATAAGAAGATGTTTCATGCTAAATATCTTAGCTCTAGCTCTTAAGATTTTTTAAAAGAAGATTTTTAAGTTTTAACATAAAGGGAAAAACAATGACCCCCCTGGGGCGGGGCCAATTTTGACCCCAGGGTTTTTTTTTCTTTGAACAATCTTGGTAGACACCCACTAGAATGTTTCATGCTTTGTTGCTAAGCTTTAGCTCTTTGGGTTCTTTAAAAGAAGATTTTTCAGTTTTTACTACATGCATATAGGGAAAATCAATGACCCCCTGCGGCGGGGCCAATTTTAATCCAAGGGCTTATATTTGAACAAATTTAGTAGACACTCACTAGATGATGTTTCATGCCAAATATCTAAGCTCTAGCTCTTTGATTTTCTTAAATAAAATATTTTTAGTTTTTTCTTTCGGTTGTTTTCGGTTGTTGTGACCACCAAAGGAACATTCCTGTGAAGTTAGGATGAAATTGGCCTAGTGGTTTATTGGGAGATGTCATTTAAAGTAAAAGTTTACGGACGACGGACGGACGGACGCCGGACGGACGCTGGGCGACAAGCGGTCACAAAAGCTCACCCTGTCATTTTGTGACAGGTTAGCTAAAGACTGTCTTTATGATATCTCGCAATGGACTCGTGGCACATTTGCTATTTAAACCAGAAAATCAAGCTATTTTGGTGCCATTATGCAAACAAATATCCAAATATCAAATTCAGTACAATATATTTGAATTTGAATCAAAGTATTTTTAAAATATTTGTATAATTTAGAAATATCAATGTCATTTTACATGAAACAGATTTTGTGATAATCATTCTACGTATGTTTGTATGAAGACAATTATGATTTTCCTGTCAATTAATAAAATTGTATTTGTTTTGTTTTTCTTAAATGTAAAAGATAATTCTTGATAAATGTATCATTCAAAAACAATGAAATCATTTAATTTTTTGTTTAGTTTATCATTTCTAGTAAATTGGCTGAAGTCAATATTAAATAATTCAGTCATACCTTTGAATTATATATAAAAAATCCTGAATAAAATGCTTTCAGTCAGAACGAAATCATCAAGATACAGAAAGGTAACTCATCGCATAGTTGCACTAAATATAAATTCAATTTTTATCTTATCTGTGAATGGTATCTCTAGATCTGATTTTGCTTGATAAAATATGACGTAAATGTTTTAAATCATCCCAATTAAAAGACAAACTGTTAAATAAAACAAGAAATGTCGAACAACACATATGCCCCCGTTTCTAGTCCTTGACTCATACCATTGGTAATTTTGTTATAAAAATATGCTATAAATAAGTAATGGAAGTGTTCAGTTACGGAAAAAAATAAGGACCAATATATGACCTGAAACTAAATGAAAGCTATCATTAATAAGTTATACAAATTGGAGAGTAGCTGGAATAAAATATATAAATAATCATATAAATGTAACCATTCTGACATTTAAGGTCGCTGTGAAATTGACCTTTGACCTAGTGACATGAAAATCAATAGGGGTCATCTACTAGTTACGACCAATCAGTAGCTGAAATACAAATACTTTGTGATAAATAGTTTTAAGATAATCAGCAGAAACCATTCTGACATTTAAAGACCCCCTGTGGCTTTCATCTTTAACCTAGTTGCCCTTAAAATTAATAGGGGTCATCTACTTATTATGACCAATCAGTATGTAAAATATGAAGACTTTGTGATGAATAATTTCCATGGTATGCAGCGTAAAACATTTTGCTAGTTAAGGCCCCTGTGACCCTCACCTTTGATGTAGGAGTCATATACTTATTATAAGCAACCAGTATGCAAAATATAAAGACTTTGTGATTAACAGTTTTTAAGATAATCAGCGGAAACTATTCTGACATTTAAGGCCACTGCAACCTTGACCTTTGACCTAGTGACCTTAAGATGAATATGGGTCATTTACTAGTTATGACCAATCAATATGTGAAATATGAAGACTTTGTGATGTATAGTTTTAAGGATATAACATTGGAGAGGGACGTTCACGAAAAGCAGACAAGCTTTATAAATAGCAACTTACCTTAATTTCTTATGATTCATGCTATTCAGTATTACAGAATAACAACACAATCATCATCAACAACAATATCAACAACAATTTAGCTCAACTTTTATAAAAACAGGCATTGCGTAAAGGTGCGTTACACAATAATGGCGTCAATGAAAAAATGAATCTTTTCTTACTGTTAACAATTCTTTATTTGATATTTCACAAATTCGTATTGCTTCATTATTAACTTCATCGAACTCGTTGTTTAACGCCAGAGGCTGGCATAAAATTAGTCTATTCAACTCTTTCAATGAATCTGGAAATACGGTATTTAACCTACACTCATTCAATATGGTCTATTTATGAATTACCAGTTATGTTGCCGTGTTTTACAACAAGCATTAGAAGCTATGTTTTGATGTGCATTGTAAGTGTATGCAATATGAGGTAGATATATTGTCAAACAATGACCAGTATCCTGATTAATTAGGATTTGGTAACAAACCTGAAGGGGTAGGTTTTTACTCTATTATTTCAACTCAATGCCTTAATCGTAAAAGATAACTTTGAGTTCCAGGTCAATATTGCCAAACAATAACGTATAATCGGTACAATAAGTCGATTTAAATTTGCGCAAAGCTATAGTTGATTAATATTACAGTTACTTGTTTTCTTTAAAATATTTGTCAAAAATCTTTGAATATTTACATTCAAAAATCACATATTCAAACACGCTTCACACTGTTCCCCTATCAAACAGATTCAAGTGCATTATTGCACGATATATGCACAATATAAAAAAGTAATGCTTACACGTTATATGACTTCAGATATGACAACAATTAAGAAAATGGCGTCTGGAAAATTACTTCTTTGCTTAATGCAGTTTAGAATATCTTTATACATTCTTTTTTCTTTTGTCATGTTAGAATGGAAATAGACACTTATTTGTTATGCATTGTAATAGTATAACATTACATGGTCATTCGTTCAAAACCTTTGTAATTTATCACTTAGACCTATCGGTTTCGTGATTATATTCCTACGCCTTTGAACTCGAAATATTCTTCAACAATGCACTCAATTTGATATCTTTTTCCTAAATATTATATTAATAACAACAACTACACCTAAGATTGCAAGAAATAACATGCATAAAATTGTAATTTATATCGCATATAAATTCGTTTATGTTTTATTAGTAACCATCACCAATTTCTTTAAGATATGTATTTCAAGCCTATACTGTAACGTTAATTAATCTGTTCCATATACTGTATATTTCTTATGACTGCACAATAACAGCAGGAGGCGCGCAAATTGTACACTTTCACATGGGAAGGGAGATGGCTTGGTTTGATTAAGTTGTAATGAATCACGCAAAACCCTTTCATTCTTTGAAATACGCGCGATTGACAACTTCTATACAGTATCATTTTCTTTGACCCGGACTCACATTTGTAGTTAAATACTGCAATACTTATATATATTATATTCTTTTTTTCTTCCCTTACCTACCCTGCACCCACCGGAACTAGAAGTGATATAAATAACTTCATTTAACTTGGATATGTTGTATTTTAATGTAATAGTTTTTTTTGTAGTCTTTATGTATCACATTGGACTTTACCTATGAAGTTTTCCTTTTGTTTTTGTTTTACTTTATTTTTTTTTGCATATTATCATTTTGTACTCAAAATGAATAAACTTAACTTTTATGTTAATCAGCCTACTAACTTGAAGTTAAGGGTTTGTAAAATATTTTTCAAGGATGTAGCCCTACATCAAGTGGTACTAGACACAAGATAAAAGGGCACAGGTTTCCAGACAATGCTTTTTCCTGGGCGAGTCGACCACGATTTGCAAAAATATTTTATGAATATTAGTTTATATTCTACATATGTTGGGCGTGTTTGATGTCCAACTTTGTGCCATCTATTGTATTATTGATTTTGTGTTGTCCAACTTTGTGTCATCTATTATAACGTTTGCTACAATTGTTGGTTTTTGTTGTGGTTTTTGTTGTCCAACTTTGTGTCATCTATTATAAAGTTTGCTACAATTGTTGGTTTTTGTTGTCCAACTTTGTGTTATCTATTATAACGTTTGCTGCAATTGTTTTCTGTATAAAAGCGTATTTGAAGTTTTTGGTTAATCTTTTGAATATATCATAATCTATTCTAAGACAATAAAGACGTCTGGGTCTGCCAGACATTATCAATCAAAGTTCTGTGTTCGTATTAGCTCTATAACTGATTATGACACACATTAACAAGGAGGAACACTACCGTGGTAATAGTAAAACATAAAATCTTAGAATAACGCCATGTTTTGAAATAATTAGTTTATATATAATTGATGTAATAAATATTTATTATTTGTAGTTACTGATACAAGTGATTATTTTATATGTAATTATTGTGTGAATGATATGTAAACAATTACAATATTGTTGAAATGAAAAATAAAATATGAAAAATTTCGGCCACATTGCACGGGTAAGTTTGTCCAAGTACTTGATTTGCTTCCATAGAAAATTTCGGGAAATATCTCTATGAACAGGTTTGCTGTTAAATAAGAAAGAAAGATACGTTTTTACATTTGCCCTCAATGCACTGCTGTAAAATTGATGGTTATAAATATAAGCTAATATTTCACTTCACAATCAAGATAAAAGAAAAAAAATAAACCATTTTTAAACTATTCAAATGTATTTTTTTTTATTTCAGACTAGAGTATTAAAACCATGCAAGATACTGTATGGCAAAACCAGGAAATTGTATTGAAGAAAACATTCTCTGTGACTGAGTTTAATATCTTACCAAACTACATGTATTAGAAAGCAATAGACATGGTAACATATTTAGATAGGATCCGAGATTATTTTCTGAAATCATCAAATGACATCAATATAAGATGGAAATTAAACTGTTACCATGAAGTTTATCTTAATGTCTGCCTTACTAGGAGAAGGTATCAGAAAGGTTCAATTTCATATATATTTTTAGAAAGTGATACAATTATTTTGCTTTCTTTTATAACTTTACAAGTAAGTGCATTTTTCTACCTTTTTCATATTTTTTTCTACTTTGAATTTCGTTTCAATATAAAAGCATAAGTCATTAAAATTGTACATGTGATTGTTTTTAGGAAATGAAATAGCATTGGACTATCCTCAGGCTATCCTTATTTATAAGCAATACATATGTGTGTATTTCATAGCTCATTATTACAAACTGAAGTACTTATTGGGCATTTTGTATTCCCAAGTTTTTGTTAAGTAAATTTAAATAAATATTTCTTTAAAATAATAATTTCATTAAGTACTTTTAGACCACTTTTCATGTAATAAAGAATTAAATATTGTATAGCTCAAAAAGTTTGGCACTTGTTTCAGTAAGATGATATCATTAACTAAGTAAAAACTTCAGGTAGATTAAACAATAACATGTATTAAATATTTTCAACAAATATAATTATCTTCTATATTTTAAAGCTTTTTTCTAACTCTCATTTCATGTTTGTTTTTCTAACATCTAATGCAAGTGTTAGTGAAGGTTGCTTTATCCACGAAGTTTATAATTTTCTTGTAATATTGCACTTTTGAAAATGTTTTCATTCATTTTGAAAACAAACAACAACACTTTTTTAATTGTTAAGGCAATAGTTGTATCCCAGATTCTGCATTGGGCAATGTGCTAAGTGTAAGTTTGTTTCTTTTCAGCCAGGATAACGAGCACTATTGACTTGAATGCATACAAGATGAAGGTGACTAGTGTTGATTTTTTTCCTTTTAATATGATGCCAGATTTTAATGTTGTTTACAAACTGTTTTCTCTTATATGAAATATTTTTGTATTAATGAGAATTATGTAGAAGAAAACATTAGTTACTGTGAAAACGTCGCTTTTATAATTGACCACTCTTACCCATTTTTGGTTGACAGCGACATTACACTATTAACAGTATTATAGATAAAGTATTGTAACAATGTTTAAACTAAAATTAATAGTGAAAGATAAAGCAGCAATGTAAATAAGATAATGTACTTGTACATATATTACTGATGGTAGAAGTTGACCCTATCCGTGAAAATAAGGTTATGTTAAATTAAGCTTTATTAAATGACGAGTTTGCATGAACGACAACTGTTAACATAATGTACATTCTGTACATACCCCTTTCAGACCTTTGCCTTTTGTAGTATTCAAGTTTCTGTTTATTTATGCAGAACACCAACAACATAAAACAAGTGTTTGTTATTTTTATAAACATGTACTTTACGGCATGCTCGTTAATAAAGTTATTTACAATAGATAAAGCAATGTATTGTCAAACATTTCAAGAGAAGCATTAAAATGAAAAAGGACATATATTGTTTTGAATGGTTATACTGGTGACACCAAAGAATGAAAACTGTCTTTTTGTCTTTCCAAATACCTAAATATCAAATTCAGTACGATATATTTGATTTTGATTTAAAATATCTTTAAAATATTTGTATAATTAAGAAATATCACTGTCATTTTAAATGAAACAGTTTTTGTGATTAACATTCTACATGTGTTTTTATAAAGCTAATTATGGGTTTCCTCTGAGCTTTATCAAATTGTGTTTGTTTTGTCTTTCTTAAAATCTTGAAAAATGTTAAATCTAAAATCAATGCAACCATCTCATCATCCTTGTTCAATTTATCCTTACTAGTAAATTGCACTCAATATTTAATAATCTATCATACCTTTGAAATACGTATATAAAAACAATCCTGAATTCAGAACGAATTCGACAAGAAACAGAAAATAAATTCATCACATTGTTGCACTCATTATAAATGTCATTTATTATCTTATCTGTAAACGGTATCTGCGATTTGGCTCGATAAAAGATTACGTAAATGTTTAAAATCGTTCAAATATAAAAACAAACTGTTAAATTGAAAATCATGAACAAAAGTTTTATTCAACTCGTTTAAATAAATTCGGTACATCTATACTCATTCAATATCCTCTTTTTATCAGACATCTTGCAGTGTCATACTACAATGATGATTATTATAGAAACATTTGAAGCCAGGTCTGGTGTTTATAACAGCGACTCGTTGTATGTGTATGCAATATTAGTTAGATATATTTGCAGTTAATAGGTCATACAATGACGATTATCCTGATTAATTAAAATTTGAAAACCACCCTTAATGGGTATGTCCTTACATTGTCATTTAAACTCAATGCTTTAATTGTAAAATTTCCGGAAACTGACAAAAAACAAAACAAAAAAACCTCCTAGATATTAAGTTATACAGTCTAAGCCCACTATTGCCAAACAATAACTTTTGATTAGTAAAACATGTACAGCTGGATTCAAAACTACGCATAGTTATTGATAATTGCTATTACACTTGCATGTTTTCTGTGATGTTTTGTCATGAATTTTCAATTATTTACCTTCCAAATCCACATATTCAAACACTCTTTATACTTTCCCCTATTTAACAGATAGGACAGTCAAGTCCAAATAACACGATATATGCACAGCATAAGAAAGAATTGGAAGATGCATTATAGAAAATAAGGATATCTTAATTTCTGCCTAACTTGAAAAATTATGTAGTAAGTCTTACATTTAACATATATCCTTATACATGATTTCTGTTTAAACCATAAGAATATGTGTGTCGTAATTTTTTACATTTTTTCATATTTTTATTTTCGTTTTCATATTGATATTATAGCATAATTCAATAATAGCTTTTAGAAAACAAAACATTATTGGAATTTGACATTGATGGGGTTATCCTTTTACATATGTATGCATTTCATAGCTCATTATCGTAAACTACATTAAAACAATAGTGAAGAAAATAATGGTTTCTTAAAACAACTATTCGTATCATGAAGAATTAAATCTTGAATAGTACAGCGATTTATACGTGTATACAAGTTTTAAACGTTCTATAGTAAAAAGATATCATTAATCAAGTAAATGCTTAAAGGGAATAATTTAATGATAATGTTGATTGTTTTAAGCAAGTATATCTTCTACGCTTTTAGCTTTATTTCAAACTCTCATTTCATAATTCTGGGATCTTCTATACTAGTGTTCGTTGATATCCACAAATGTTATCATTTCCGTGTATAGTTTCACTTTTGCTTACAATTTAACAATTTTATATACACATTATTGCTGTTGTAAAAGATACGTCATACATTTTGAACACACTCTTTCTATTGTTATGGCAATAGAATATTAACAATCGTCTACATCATTTTGAAATGGGCCTTGCACTAAGTGGGCTAGTTTCTTTTCAGCCAATATGAATAACACTTTTGACTTGAGTGCTTTCAATATGACGATTTATAATTGTACAAGTGTTCGAGTAATATCACTATTTTGTATAGCCTACATGTTTATATTAAATCTCCAAAAAAACAAACATAGTGTCGGAAGAAATTTTTAAAAAAATATTCAAAATATTATACTCATTTGGATTATTATCAAAACAATATGAGAAAACACCTATTATTTAGATTGTCTGACAACAACTGACAACGTCATTCTTTACTGCACATGACTCATACCACGGGCTTTGTGAGATTTTATTGTACTATGACGACATTAAATTACATTAAAATTTTGAAACGGAATTTAATAGAATTTACCACATAAATGGATTGGAAGTCATTTCACCTGCCAAAAAAAATCTAGAAATTTGATAGACATGCAAAATTAATGTTAACAGTACCATTAAAAGAAAAATCGGAGCCAGAACAAATATCATATTTATTGTGATGGGCTGGAGTTTAGGGTCGAGAAATACACTCAACATAGACATGTTCGAAACCGATCAGTTTAGGGCACATGCTAAACCGAAACTAAATCTAATTTTTGAACAAAATTCAATGAGAAAACTGAGAAGATTCTTTCACACGACTGCGTATCAGCGAAAGAGAATGTAATTTTAACTATACGTACGACATGGTGTGTGACCACCTAGTGCTCGGGTGTAAATCAGGCAAATTTAGAGAAAGACTTATAAACGGAAGCGCTACTCTAACTAGGGATAAGGCAAACTAACTTGAGCTTATCAAGTTAACATTTTCAGGGTAGCAAAGCAAATTATCAAAAACTTTTTTAATATAATGACCAATTAAAGGTATTGGTCTATTTCCGGGAACGTGTTCTTCGCATTAAAAAGAAATTGATGTGTGTGTCTTATGTCCATGGAGGCAATCCCCGTAGCACTACAGGAGAATATTTAAAATGATCTATGGCCGAAAAAGACAAAAGGGTAACAGAACTTACTGAATTAGTTAATACAAAAGTAACCCGCGATAGGCACAATACGAGTATCCTTTGATCCAAAAGCACTCAATGAGAATAACCAAGGACTGTATTACCCAATAAATACATTTGAGGACGTAGTTGCGAAATTAACATACTCAAATTAATTAAGCGGGTTTACTGGTCATAATCCCTTCCCAAATTAGTGTAGACGACTGATGAAGGATTAAAAAATCAAACATTGGAACCAGCCGTGATCATTGCAGTTCACGATGACAGGTCATACGGATAACTCAATTTACGAGCATTTTCTCCACAAAACTCGGGAAAATTGTGCAAACTCTGTAGAAACATTTGTCTCCGATGTCATCAAAAACAAGGAAGATCCTTCATCACCTTATTTTAGAAATAAATGCAACATCGCTGTCAGAAAATGTCGGGACAACTGGACATTAATTCTGCCATTTACAAAACTCGTTACATCAACAGAAATATTTCACCTTACCGCACACGCAGTGGTCGGGATGTTACTGTGGGGAATCAATGGTTTAAAAAAATAAAATTGATGTATAGTAAATAATTATTAAATGCTTAATTATTCTTGCAGAAAATAAGAGATTGTTTAAAAAAATGTACACATGAATTATCTAGTTCCCATATGACATTGTATGATGATATATTAAAGCACAAATTTATTTTAGTTATAAAAGAGTGGAATTGCAGTAACATAGGCTATTAGCTACTTTATAAATATATACATATTTCGCATGCTCAGTAACATGTCTAGCCAGCATCTCGATGTTAAATATGTAATACTGTTTTATCACCGCCGATCGATCATGCACGATCAAGCGATCGGTACCGGTCTAGCTCGGTCTGCATGCGTGATCGGGGATTGTCGGGTCGGTCTACCTTGGTCGGCATGGCTCGGGCTTCCTACCCGAGTTTTTTTGACATGTCAAAAACATTCGAGTAGTGATTGAGTAGATCAGCGGTCGAGAAGCGATCGTATAGTGATCGAGAAGAAGATCTAGTTGATCGAGAATAAATCGTGTAACGATCTAGTTTGGTCGGGTATACATCGGGTATACATGATATTACCCGATCTGTACACGATCATTTCGACTTCTACTTGAGCATTATCCGATCGCAGCCCGATCAACTCGACCTCTGTTCGATCTATTGTCCAGAATAACTAGACTACTACGCGACTGCTACACGACCAAACACGATCTCTTCCCGATAGTTATTCGACCATACACGAGTTCACGAAACCTAAACAATATGTAGATGTAAACTTATTGTTGGTGTCTCATTAGATAGAGCAACTCCAAATTCTGACAACAAAAATGCCTAGAAAGGGCAAAAAGGCAATATGCAGTACGAGTACTCGGACTATCTGGACCACAACTGCAACTGCTCAATCTCCATCCTAACTGATTTGAACTAGGAATGTTTAAGATTATATTCTAAACAATTCGATATACGACTATTCACGACTCAATTACGATCATTACGATCTGGTCGGGTGGAAATCTGGCAACGACCGAGCAGAGGTCCAGTTAGTCTAGTTAAGATCGTGTATGACACGCCTATAGGTCTGGGTGATCGAGAAGAAGTCGGGTTGTTGGTCGGGTTGTCGTCGAGATGAAGTCGTAAAACATCGTGTAGGGTCAACTTGAGGTCGTGTAGGAGTCGTGAATGTGCATTTAATCCAGCTTGGTCGGGCTTCATCGGGGAATTAATGTGATCGGGACGATCGAGTTGATCTGATCGGCGGTGAGAACATAGCATAAGGCAAATGCAGTTGACAGTGCGAATGTAAATAAACATTTGTATAGATAGAGCTATGTATAGACTTGACAATTTTGGGAAACTGATGTGAAAGTTACTTCTTATAAAAATCAAATAAAAAAATCACAAATTGCTTGTAATGGTTCCATGCAATCGGAAACCAATACTGAGATCATGGTAATTTTCACGATTTCGAGAACAAACATGGCGTTGTCCATAAAGCCGAGCGTAAACTGGCAAAACAATCTTGCCCATTACAAATTGAAAATATTTTTTTTATATTTTTTATTTTAAAAATTACTACAATTTGTTTAACTTCCACGTGTAACGGTATTTTGATAATGCTTCTAATGATTCTTCTAATACCTATGTAAAAACCGGTTTTATTGCATGGCTAAAATATATTTTTTCCAGAAATCTTAATTATAAAGAAGGAAAAACATACACGGTCGTTATCATATCTACATAAAAGAAATACGTAGATCTGAACTTTAGTCAGATTGTGGTTCCCACGCTTACGAATCATTTTTACATGCCTTGGACGAAAATTAGGGTTTTGTTTATTTATCGTACATTGATTGTAAAATGACACTTAAACAGATAAAGGTATATAGTATATGTTCTTTGTTAAACACTTAAAACCGTACAGTTTATGTGTAATAAAACATGTTCTGTTCTGATAAAGGAATGGTACAAGGTTTAAACCTGAATTGATAGTGACAGATAACGCCAAAAATATATTTGTATATAGATTATATCTGGTGATAAAAGCTTACTCTACTTTTGAAGATAAAATAATGTTACAGTAAGATTTATTATTTAACGGAAACTGTAAACATACTGTACATTTTGTTTTTTGTAGTATTCAATTTTTTGATTATTTATGAAGAAGAACAACAACAACGCAATATATAAACGTGTATGTTATTTGATATACGTGTGCATTCAAAAACCCAAAGTCTTTTTTCATTTTCATTTTTAATTTGAAATGTGTGCGTTTGACTATACATTGCAAAAGAAGTATGTGTAAGTTCAGCAAGTTAAGAGGTTAGAAAGTCAGACAGTTCAATAAATGCTGGTGTTGTTCGTATCTGTTAACAATTACGTCACTTATGTAGATTCTTTCGAGATTTCTAATGATAATGAATGGTTTTCAATGTCCTAAATGTCTCTTTCAAATGTGCATACCTTTGGGCAGCATATGTTAACCGAATTTCTTTTTTAGATATATATTTATCCGATACATAATGAGTGGCGAAAACTTCGGATGTGTTTAAAAAAGGCGTCAGCTAGTTGCACAAAGTGTGACCATGTGTCCGTTATTTACGGTAAAAGTTGGCCAAGAGTGAAAATGGCATTGCTAATTATTCGTTATATCTTTTAATATCTGAAAAAATCAAACAAAGTTCCATGTAAATATTTGGCAATTCCACCGGTGTATATTTTTTCATAGCAGCACTTTTACTTTTCCCGATATGCTTGCAGAAAAAGAATCTAATTGGCAATATTTTCAGTAAAATATGCGTCAAACTTTCTCAAAACATATTGGGAAAA
This sequence comes from Ruditapes philippinarum, assembly GCF_026571515.1. NCBI lineage: Eukaryota > Metazoa > Mollusca > Bivalvia > Venerida > Veneridae > Ruditapes > Ruditapes philippinarum. The sequence continues at coordinate 100,081 of NW_026857737.1, forward strand.
TATGCATAACTTGAATCGGAAAATGCGTGCCTGGAACATGGTATATATTTATTATTCCAATATTGACAAGATAAAACAAAAAATCAGCAAATACTATTTGCGGTGACCCAATGTCAGCATAAACAATTGGTACGTGATCGCCCACGCTGTGGTCGGCCGGTAAAATAGACCTGTTGCGTTTTTATTATATAAAGCTTAATTCAAATAAAACACTTATAATAAGTTACATGAAATCCATAATACTGTAAAGCTGAAACTTGAATTATAATTAATTAAATAAATATATAAATGAATACAGAGTTTAAGATTTGTATGAAAATTAACAATTCATATAGCGGTGGACATGCTACATGTTTAACGGAAATTAAACAGATTTTAAAATATAATCATTGCCATATATCTAAGTCGTTATCAATCGAGTATTTTAAACATTGTAAACGTCATTTACATTCAATAAAAATTACCACAATGTTCAAAAATATACATTACTGCGTAAGTCACGCGGTAAAAATAATAGAAAACTTACCTTGCAATTGACCTATTTTCACTTAGAGTGCACATCTTTGCACATCTTAATCAACATCTGAATCAACGGAACTTCACATATATTTTTATCGATACTCAGTTTGAGATCAATATGGGAATCACACACCCCACCACAGTGTATTTAACCAGTGTTAAAAATATTTATTTTTACGTCCCATACTGATATAGTTTAGTACGCTCGTAAGTACCTAACAATAATAGTAATTAATTGTTAAGTTTACTTTGGTGAGCCAAGCAAACGGGATAAAAAGAACTAAAAAGTTAAACTGTCAATTTACGCCACTAAAAGGTTTTGGAAACCGCTCCAGCGGTGCCCCTTTTAAAGATACGCGCCTGTTTTAGAAATGGTTTCCATATTCAACTTTGATTAATCTTTTAAGTTGCTATTAACCGAAAGATTATCTGTATTTTGTCTCTCATACTATCACATCTTACCGTATGTTTAGATATCAAGTATTATAAAGTTGAATACAATTTTATTTCACCTTTTAAATAATCTTAAGGAATCATTAAATTAAAAGTGAGTACTTACATAATTATTTATATTTCTAGTCGATACTAATAATAATATCTTGATTTATATTTCGAAGATACGTGTAATTGACAAAACACTCGTCCTAACCTTCTTTAATCTTAATAAATGAGAACTCAAAATATACAAAAATAACGCAGTAGTAAGATTTGTTGGATATAGTGTAGTAATCTTTACTGAAAGAAAGAACCAGTACTAGAGTATTTGATAGTTAATATTATTACCCCTCACTTTTTTCGTAATGCTAATTTCCCATAGGCCTGTGGGAGTTCTTTGCAACATAGAGTCCCTTTCGCGTATTAAATATCTTTTTGTTAAATAGTCAACAGGAAACATCCGTTTCCAACGGAAGTAATTGTAATATAAATAATTTTGTGTCAAACTGAAACATGCAGACAATTAAAGCATGCAACAAAGGATAATTTAACAATTTTAACCAGTGAAACGTTACAGATAGAGTTTGTGGACATACATCTGTAGGATATCATTGCTATTTTCTAAATGCACTTTGTCAAAAACCATGCGAAGAATATTATGGATGCAGAAGGATCCAGATTTCACAGATCATAACCTTATAAATGAGTTAGTGTTTTGCTTTTTGAATAAAACACATCTTATTTTATGTTTATGACTGGTAGATATCATCACTTGCTTAAAGAATAAAAGAAAAACAGCTTCTCAAGTAGGCCTACAGTGCACTTAAAACTTGCAAGGTAAGGACAGTTTAGTTATTGCTTCTCTTGGCTTATTTTGTTACAGTTAGATTTAGTTGCCAAATTCAGATCATCACAGTATTTGTTCGGGGTAATAAAATAAATAACATATGGGTTTGTGGGTAACAGTAAAAATATCATCCCTCGTATAAATACTGTTACCCTCGGCTACGCCCTCGGGTAACAGTATTTTACTCGGGATGATATTTTTACTGTTACCCACAAACCCATGTGTTATTTATATACTATCAGACAAATTCTCTGATTTTAGAGATAAGCTAGGCTCATCCTTGAATAAAATATTTTAATCAAAGCAATTTATGTAAATCTATAAAATTATTATTGAATGTGTCTAATGTGAATAAAAGAATGAACAAAACTATTAATTGGAAGTCTCGTTCCTTATTAAAGGACATTGTAAAATTGGTCTTTTTCTTTAAAAAAAAATGCCATTTTTTAACGACACTATATTCTACTCGGTTGTATTTTTTATACCGACTTTGTCTAAAATGGACGGTCTGTATAACAAAGAATAATTATGTTGATAGTATTTAGTATCAGACATTATAACAAACGACGAAAGAATTATACATCTATATGGATGTTGTTGGCAAGTGTGAGATAGATGGTCCGGTATTACACATATTTATATAGCAGATGATACAATGTTCTACAACAAAATATTATTCATAATATAAATGTGAACACTAAACCACTAATTAGAACTTCATTCATTCGTTCGTTCGTTCGTTCGTTCGTTCGTTCGTTCATTCATGCATTCATTCATTCACCACCTATTCATGATGATCTTGTTTTCATATTTTATCCATATTTAAAACTATTGTATTTATCAATATTTGCAATACTAACACAAATGTGCTCCTCGTATATAAGTCCGCTTAAAATCTTGCCTAATTAATGTTTTTGTCGAATATAAACATGCAGAAAACACATCAGAATCTAATTACAATCGTTTGTTTTATTCGCCAGGGACATCCAGTACTTTTATCACACAGAAAAATGGCTTTAAAATGGCTTTTCACTGATTACAATTACTGTAACCTACACCACAAACATAATTCAGAGACAGAAGCGGAACGATGCGATGAAACGCAACTGCAAAAGTAAGCATAAGTTTATAACTTTCTCAGAGATTTTATTTCTTCAATATTCTGCGTTTGAACAAGAAAAGCATGGCAAATAAAATTTCTGGAAGTACAAGATGACGATGATTTTTCCCATTTCACATACAAGTTTACTGTTGCTGTCACTACAATCATCGTGTATATCCCGTAACACAGGTATGTAATTGTGAAAATATATGGCCTAAACGAACACTTATGTAAGGAAATGAACGAATATTGTTTGTGTTTATAAAGCACATTCAGCTACTTGACATTATATTTGAAACCTCATTAAACTACATGTATAAGTTTGCTTTTCAATGTCATTTGTCCGGGATATCACCTTGAATTGCATTGAAGGCGAATTTTGTCTTTCGTCGATATCTATTTTAATATTGGCTATTTAATATTGATTTGGAGTTTTGATGCGAAGGAATTGACTATTAGTTTGGTTTCTGGCATCAAATCGACAAAACAGTCACGTAATGCAAACAAAAAATATTATAACGTGCTTTTTCGACGGGAAGGGGAACTTGAAATCGATAAAAAATTATAAATCCAATATATATTTAAACACAAGTTAGAGGCGGAATTATGCTATGCAAATAAGGCTTGCACATTGTTTTGTCTTTTAGGGGACACGCATTTTATTTACTTTGGGACCATATGCCGCTTTTCATGGAATGGCACTTACGTGCCACATTGAAGGTTTTTTGATAACCGCCATATGAACACATCTGTGAATGTTTCAAAATTCAAAATTGTATCAGTTCATGTTAAATGTTGAATTCTGCTTAAGCCGGTGGTGCTAGGGGGCGTGGATGGTAGTTTTTACTTGACAGTACCGTCCATGGACAGGCTCATGAAACCGAGCCTGCAACATATTCAATTTTGTCGTGTTGGGCTTTCTTCAGGGATTTTTGTTTTCTCTATTTTAATAACATTCGGGTATAATGATATGAAAACATAAAAATGTTATTTAAAAAATGTTGATTCGATTATAAAACACAGCCATAAATATGCCTTAACAGTTTCATTTAAAGCTTATCACTGCTTAGAAATGAAACTCAATATTAATTAGAATGAGATTTCCTTGCTCAAACATGTTGCCTATGATTCCCCTCCCATCTCGCCACATACCGATAACCCAGGATTACTTTCTTTGCATGTTTATGCATAGAATTCCTCTGACGCCACCGACTTGGTTTTTTTTCAAATCGACCTGAAAATAAAAAATAAGATGTGATACTTGGACTTTCATTACAAAAGGAATCTCATTATATTCATTGTCAATTGCGGTATAAATAGAATGATATTTCTTAAATAATTCATTTTAAACGGTTGAACCGCAGTTTTTTGGCGTAATTAGCATCAACTTTCAAGGTTCTAATCAATAGCACTAAAATAAAATAGGACATCAATGAAAATAACTGAAAACATTAAATAAGGATTATCCAAATGTCCTTGATCATGAAAGACGCAGAGACACTGCAACATAGTTAATACCCACGAGCTAGTGTACCGTAATCGTGCACTTAATTAAATTGTGTTTCGCTGGTAAATGTAAATATTTGAAATGAACATGAAGATAAGCCCTTGATACCAAGAAATTGACAGGCAATAGACATCTTTTGAAGTCTTGAAGTGTTTATCACAAATAAGGGGCGGCCTTAACGAGACTTTAATAGAAATTGCCGATGTGTGACCGTGATAATCTGTAAATAAATTAAATGTCAATGTATATGGAACTTATTGCTTTGCGAAGCCTTCGGCCTAGCTCGCAATTAACTTTGATTAACTTCGATTCCATATATAATATAAATATTTTAGTTTGTAAGTTGACTTTTTTGCTATTAAAAGTATTTCTACAAAATTATCTCAATGATTTTCAAGTCCGACGAAGTCGCAAGATAGAATTCTTTAAAAAATCAACTTTATCTTTTCATGGAAATCTTGGTAACAAAGCTATTAAGGCATATTTTGCTTTTTGTTAGAAGCCATTTGTTTTGGAAAAGTTGTTCCGGTTAAATGGCTTCCTGCTTTTATTTGTGCATGATGTGCATGATGGAACGGAAAACCAGTCTAGGTTTCCGCTGCAATCGTGACAATTCGGGCGATTCCGTCATACTGCGGAATCAGACGAAGTAATATTACGGAAATCTAAGCTATTTTTAATTATTTCGGTAATCCCAGTTTGTTTCTATAAATAAGATTTCTATTTTAACTTGATTTATCGTTTTAAAGCGTAAGTGGAAGAAAGAAATAAATTATAAACGAAAATGTTTCGTTTCAATTCGTTTTCAGGACGCAAAAGTGATTGATTTTTGTCTTTATTAGTTTTATACAATAGAAAATTTCTGTAGTAGTAGGCCTATTCCGTCTTCAAAGGACGGTTCTACTTACCAAAAGGTCGTGACCGAATCACACAGAGAATTAGTGCGAACAAGTTAAAATTGCATACCTCTATCAGATTTGTCTGCGATCAAGTTATATTTAGATCTACTTTGTCTTATATTTAAACGCAATTCTAACGTGGAGTTAAAACTACAGTATAACGGTAATCTAAAAATAGCCCAAGCATATCATTAACCTTACAACGTGCTGGCCTACAGATAGCGCATCCTGTGTTTTCGTTATATCTGTGATCAATAGGCAAGTGACATAGATATTTTAGGTGTAACATGCATATTAATTGGTACCATGTAACAAAGTCTTTTAGTGCATAGACTTGTCTATAAAGCTGCTTTTTAAATGATATTAGCAACTGCCAAAACGAATGACTCTTTCTGCGAAAAAAGTGGAAATGAGATGTGCACACTTGTTTCCCTTCAGTATGATAGATAGATACTTTTATTTCCTCCACGTGGGAGACCCAATTATTTTCTTGATTAGTTTTATACAATAGAGAATAGAGTTCAAATCGCTTTTGACAAAAAATATTCGTTTCTACAAAAAAAGTTGTTAATGTTATCGTCAGCATGTTCCGGTTCAGTTATAATCAGTGGACTTCTGGTCCTTCTTTCGCATAACACTGGTAGCACAAATGGGCACATGTGCTCGTCAAGTCCCTACCCCTTTAAAAGTAAACCTTTTTTTTCGAAAATAAAACTAAATAAAAAATTTATGATATACAAATAATTTATAAAAATAGTGATAATAAATTGACCCTTTATACCTGTAAAAACATAGGTACCTTGATTTTACTGGTATATAAGGTCAACTTATTAATTTTCTGTATAATTATTTCTTTATCATAAAGAGTTGATTAAGGAGGTTTTTTCAAAAAAAATTTTTTTAAAGGGATGGAATATGGCACACGTAGGCAAGCCATTCCTTTTAAAAGGAAACTTTATTATAATTTGTTGGAATTTATTTTACCTTAAACTCACACGGAATTGTCTATGAACTTTTCTATTTATATATGAGCAATGAAAACATTTCTTAAACGCTAGCAAGAACAGCGGAATATGAACCGTACGGAATATCATCAATTAACATAGATAACAAGGTTTCAAACCGATATTCAAATGCTAGTATTCTGTTTATATAAACTTTCAGAATAAATGCCAAAAACGAACAAGATGAGGAAAAAAAGGACCTTAAGAAACGAAATGAAAAAAATGAAGTAAGGATAAAAGAGCTTGAGAAAGAGCTTCAGAAACAAAAAGAAACGTAAGTAATGCTGATCCGATTTTAAAGTGGATTTTATCTTATATAACTTGATTTATTATCAACTGCCATTTAAACAGTGTGTTTGAATTATATGCATGCCTTTGTTTTCCTTATATTACATATATTGTGTTATAATATTTATTCTTATATCACTTGATTTATGAACCACTTCCACTTAAACATTTTGTTTAATTCATATACATGTATTCGTAATAGTAGTTACCTACTGGCTCTTTTGTTAAAAGCGGTCTACTTAATCACTTACCGACCGCTTAACAGGTCTGCAATAATTTTTCGACCTATTTTTGTTTCTGTGTTCTCTATACAAAAGAATTTTTAAGTCGAAAAACTTATGCGCATAAGATTATGCTCATCCTTGAGTAAAATATCTTAATCACAGAAATTTGTTGAACTATATTAAATTCTTACTAAATATTTCTAATCTGAATAAGAAAATGAATAAACTTTATATGGCATAATGCGTTCCAAATTACGTGTCAAGTAAAGTTGGTCTTTTCATAAGAAAACTACCAGTGTTTTAGCTCATCGAGCTATTGTTGTCCCCCACCGTCAGACAATGTCAGACGTCTTTCAAATGTGTTCAAATGGTTTTGGTCTGTTTTGGTCTGTTTTGGTCACAGATTCAGGAAAAGAGTTTCAAAAATGCTAATTAAAAATAATCTGCTTGTCTGAAAGTATAAGGCTAGAGCGTTGTGATATTTGCCTACCAACGGTATTAATTTACATTGCGAAAGGGGACCAACAATATACTGAGACAGACCCTCCACTATCACAAATGATTAACATCTACCCTTTCCAACTAACCTTACCCCACCATTTCTAATTTGATAGAGTCTTTCTAGGTAATTACTTAATCGGTCTCACTATTATAAACTTGTATAAGGCCAAATACTTATTTCACTTATATTTGCCATAAGGCATTTCCCAAGTTTCCTACATGGTGTCTTTTACAAAAATGATACACCACATAATTCTATATAATTAACGTCACCTTTTGAGATTTTCAGGACATTAAAAGTGATATGATTTCAAAAAGACCTTGTTGCCTACCCATTTCGATAGTCACTTAATACTAAACATCGCTGTGTATAAGGTTAGATCTGAATATAAATAACATTTGGATACCTTCAATACTTTCTTATTTCCATGTACATTATGAAGATTTCTTCTCGCACTTAATACGGAATTTAAAAGTAAAGGAGAGACAATTCGTCGGAAAAGACCAAACCATGGCTGGGATTCAAAGACACGACATCTTGCTTAGTAAACAAGAACAACGATGAAGACAATTGAGCCAAAGAAAATATTCACTGACGCAGTTGCACTTAAATTAATGATGGAATGCGGGCACTGAACCGTAAACACTTCTTCTACAAAATATCATAGTTTATGGTGATTTGCGTAAAAATAACATTTCGCTTATAAATCAGAAACTATTATCTATTTAAAGAAAACTCCCCATCTTAAAGAGAAAGTGGCAAACAAATCTATATACCTGGTATTTTATAAAGGAAGCATACTTCACCACAGGATTTTTAACGTGGCTGCAAAATCATTAAGACATTCACTGCGGTCTGCACCTTAGAGAAAAAATGCTTAAAGCTCAACAGTGGTTAAATTCAGCCTAGGGCAAATGGATTAAGACCTTCAATGATGGGTGATAGAAAGAATAAATAACTTGGACTTTCAACGTCCTTTAATCATGCTATTTCTACTGATGTCTTATTCCCCTATCGTTATTAGAGAAATTAGGATTCTGCTGTCTAATAATGAGGATCCTATCATGCCATTATTTTAAGAAAAATTTAAAGTTTTTCATCCTATGCTATACCATTGGGGATGAACTGGAGGCATTAGACGCTGAAAGGAAACTCTTGATCATTTTGCTGGAAGAACGTTTAAATATAAATGCATCTAGAATGTTATATTGTTCAATATTGCGAAAAACACAAAGAAGTGAAGGTTGTCGGTATATACAAGTGTAAGCTTTACATTCTTACCATAAAATTAAAATCTGATCAGTTGAGCTTTGTTTATAGCTCGCTATACATTGTCTAGTCGCATACTGTTATACAAAAATGATTGGTAGAAGTATTAATTATTGCCCTGTATTTAAAATCGTGTTCTCCTTGGCATAGGGTGAAAATACATTTTTGATAAAACCTGTACTTTATATGGACAAAAGGATGTATTTTATCAACAGTTATTCGTTGGTTTAATAAATTATTTTGACAGAAAATGCACCCATGTTCGTCGGCCTAAAACATTTAAAACGTCTGTCAAGATGTTTGCTGAAGTAAAAGAAATATTTAATGAATGCCGATGCAGGATTCACCACTGGACAAATAGCTATTATCGTTGGCATCTCATTGGGATAAGCTCATACCATTCTCAAACGAAATTTGAAAATGAGAAATATCTCTGCTAGATATGGTGCAATGCGCTAAGATATTTCTTAAACAGTGTCAAAATAACAGTGCACGGTCTTCTGCAAATGTCCTGCCTGTTGACGAAACATGGGTTATTTTTTGTAATTATAAACAACACCAGAAACAAGATTTGAGGAACAAAGTCTTGCCAAGCAAACATATCATGCTTGCAAAAGGGACCATCGTAATAAAGAAGGTTATTTACGTCATTTTCCGAACAACAACTCAGAATCCCGCCATTGAGGTTACTGTTCTTTTAGACAAATGCATGTACTTAGTACGATAATGCATTATTTTACAAGGCAAAAATTCTTCGAAAACTAAACAAAGACTTTCGGGAAAAAGACCCGCAATAGGTTTGGCCACTGCAAGATTGTTGCATGATTAGGCGTCATCGAACAAGGCGTCTGTAGTGCAAAACTTTCTGAAGCAAGAAAAGCCGTTGTGTTCCACCATCATCAGTATTCACTATTCATCGGCCCTTTTTGCTCTTCCTCTACTTCTCTTTGTATCAAAAGCTAACACAAGAACCGGCTGAACCGGGTGATGCTCCCCGAGAGGGTTTTGGACACAGGAAAGCTTTAAAAAAATGAACAAAGGGCTAAACCTCCACAATAAGGCAATACAGAGTTACTTTTTTAAACTGCACTTCACTTCTATTAAATGAGATCTATCTATCTATAAAGTATCGTGATGATATCTTTAATAGTCTTATAGTTTCAGAGATATGCCTCAGGTAAAATTCAAAGTTTAAAAATGAACAAAGGGCAATAGTTTCAAAATTAGACAAGGTTCTTTATAGGCTTATGTTCTTTAGCATTGCAGTTCTATCGAATAAGATCTATCGACCTACAAAGTTTCATCCTGATATCTCTAATACTTTTAGAGATATGTCCCGTACAAAAGTCAAAAAGTAAAAAAAACAACACAGAAGACAATAACTTCAAGTCAGAGATATGATTCATTAGCACTGCATTTTTCATGTTGATATCTCTTATAATTTTAGAGTATGTCCCGGACAATGTTCAAAGTGTCAAAATAAACAAAGGGCAATAACTCCAAAATCAGGCAAGACAGAGTTACAGTTTTTGTTTACTGCAAAGCTACTCAATGAGATCAATCTATCTGCAAAGATTCATGTTGATAACTCCTATTATTTTAGAGATATGTCCCGGACAAAGTTAAAAATTACCTTCTCAGTAATATCTAACTACCTACAAAGTTTCATGTTGATACCTCTTATAGTTTTCGAGTTATGTCTCGGAAAATGTTCAAATTGTAAAATAAACAAAGGGCAATAATTCAATAAGTAGGCAAGGCAGAGTTACGGTCTTATGCACTGCGCATCTACTCAATGAGATCTATCAACCTACAAAGTTTCATATTGATACCTCTAGTTGTTTTAAAGTTATGTCCCGGACAAGAAAAACGGACGGACGGATGGACGTTCCAACGTTTTGGCTTTAGGTGCTATTTTCTTTGTTATTTTCTTTGTTTCCTTAAGGGCTACTAGCCCCTAAACTATTTGATCACGGAATGAACCTATTGTTCTCTTTTGTTCTCTTTACTGTTATATAGCCCCTTAACCCAAAAAGTTTCCTCAGACGGACGGACGGACAAGGCGGCGACTATATGCTCCCCCGAATTTTTTCGGAGAGCATAAAAATACATTTCAGTTGGAAATACATAAAAATGTCTATGAACATGCCTTCAAATATTTAATCCAGAGACTGAAACATTGTAAATGTTTTGAAGGTGAATACATTTGTGTGTACATTGATAATTTTCAAATTTTGTGTCTCTCTCTAGAAATTATCAAAAATATTTTTCAAAAAGAGATGGTGCGCAGGACGGAGGTTCCTGCTTTCTGAGATAAAAAATTGATTCCGCCCCAAAGATTACTTGACTTATACATGTACATACTTATTGTTTCACAGCTGTGTGGCAACTGTAAAATGTTGCCCCGTACTTCACTTCAGTGTGTTTTTTTTTTTTTTATATCTTTCTGGTCCTTCGGGATCATTGATGCCAGCACTATTAAGTGTTGAGAATTAAGTACCGCTCAAGCCGGTGCTAGCGGGCGAGATGAATGTTGCACGTATTTATTATCTCTCGTGTACAGGCTCAATCAAACCGAGTCTGAAATGCTCTTGTAATTTTGTTGTGATTAATGCTTCCGAGGGATCACTTTGTTTCCAGATTTTTTCTATTGAAAAAACAAATCTGAGACTTACTTTGTGAAACTTCAATGCAAATAGCTTAGATATTTGACATGAAGCATCGCTTTTTGGGCCAAACAATAACTGGTATTAGTCATGCCACTTGCCCCCGGGTTAACTTAATAAAATTTAATAATATTTTGTGTAGGAAGACACATTAAAAAACAAAATAAAGATTAACAAGGTAAGAGGCGACTTTAAATGAACGCAGTGCCGACACAATCATGCCACACAACCAGGGCACACAGAAGGCACCAAACTAAAAATGTAGAGAGGACACAAGGGCGGTGAAAAGGAGGGAGGGATGTGCTTTAAGTAAAATGTAAAGAACTAAAAGGGGTAGATAGCGATTTAAATGGACAAGGGGTGTAATGACAAAATGGGAGAGGGAAAAGGGCACAACACTGGACAAGGGGGATGGGAAGAAGATTCTTATCTTAAACGGCAATTTTACAAGACAGGACACCACAAAGCGGGCAAACTTTAAAACATGGGAACAAACACACATCATAGAAACAGATAGGGGTACCGCCTTTGAACGGTCAGAAGTAATAATACCACTGATGAAATTAAACAGGTTAAAGGCGGGCAAAACCTCACTCTGCCCTAATATGTTCCTATATGACGAGACATTGTTAATAAAACGAATTCCCACCCTGTGAAATTCTAACAAATGTCATGGTTACATTAGACGAAATAAATAAAAAAACATAAATGATCATGTAAATATGTACATGAAGTTACCACCAGATGACCGTATCAAAAGTACTCGCTGCCTTAAGATAAGTCAGAGCAACATGAAAATCACTTACTAGGGCCCAACGAAGCAAGTCAGAAGACAAAAATCAAAACAGTTCTATCAGAAGCGCTTTAAGAACTGTCCATTATAATCTTTCACTTGTTCCGTAATATGCAATTAAAAGTGGAAACCGTGGCGTCCAACGGTAAACGGGTTGAATTTAAAGCATACGGTATGCCTTTATATATTTGGGTCATAGCCTCTTTAAATAAAATGATTGATAATTTTAGACAGCAGAAAAATTCCTATGACTCATGTTGTAAACCACATCTTCATAAATGTCATGGTTGCTAATACCTAGTCGTAAAAGACTTTTAAGTAACAATTATATTTTCAGATTAGATCTGATTAACGAGGTTAAAAGTTGCTACAATATTTACGTAATTTATGATAGCGATAGCCTTGTAGACGAAGTTTGCCAGTAACAAATAAATTGCGTACATTAAAATCATCCACACGCCTGCACACCCTATATACCTTATACGGTGTTGCATGAGGTTCATCTCAATCTAAATGTGGATAGTTCAAATCATAATCATCTCTTTTATCGTAGATTTTAGTTACAACATTATTGTTAATGATACAAATGTCTTAATCTAAAAAAGATGTCTGAAGAGCTTGTTTTATTTAATCTAAGTCAACATGAATATATTGTAGTTTACATGTGATCAAACTAAGGATATCATCTAGAAAGTTGGAAGTATTATTAAATGCATGTAATTTTTATTCTAGTGAAGCTACAATGCCTACAATTTTAAAATGTAGCATTGCTTTGTTGGCCTTTACATCCTGGCACGCATGCCGCTTGTAATGTTGGCCCCGCCTCTGTGATCACTTTATTGATATTGTCTTGTATGAGAAAAAAACACATTTGACATGGAGCTGCAATGTGTAGAATTATACAAAAGCTATATTAATCCTGATGCTCAATTCAAAATAGGCCCAGCTCAGGGAGTCATTCGCTTAAACTTGACTCAGGTACAGGAAAACACATCTTATCTTTTTGCGTATCAATACTAGGTTTAAAGGATTCCGGATAACAACTACACTTTTCGAGTATGCGCTTCTATTTATCTTTTATTTTCACACATCAGCATAAACAAAGCGATTCTCTTTTAAATTCATAACAAACAATTTCGTCAAAATGACGCGCTAAACTGTTCAGCGCGTACATTAAATAAAATGGCGCCAAAAAAACGTTTAACGTAAAAAATATACATATTTTAATTAGAATCGGTAATAAACGTCTCTTACAGTGCCCTCCATGAAATATTTTAATTTCATCAAATCATTTAATGTCAATAAACGGTAAACTATCGATACAAAAATGTAAATTACAACGAACTTAATGTTCATAAGTATGATAATATTCGCATTAAATCACACATTATATTAAAGTACTTGCTAATGTTAAAACAATCTCTTTAATACACACTATGTATCCTTTCAAACATTAACGTAATCATGTGAAATATTTTCAGCATAATACAATAATTAGTCTGAACATTCTAAAAGGCACAACTTTGTGATTGACCTTATAATAACTGAGTTCCTAGTTTGAACTTTACATTTACGAATATGCCCATCCCTACCCTTAATGTCTTCGGTTACTCTGCCTAGTGGCCACTGTCCTCTAGGAACACTATTGTCTACCACAAAGCACAACGTTATCTACATGTACATCTCTACTCTCCTTTTGCCTTTTCTGCCTTGCTTGTGATGAACAGGCTCAATCAAACCGAGCCTGAAACATTTTCAATTTTGCCGTGTTGGGCTTTCTTTAGGGATTCTGTATTTATCTATAATTTGGTAAATACTCTTTTAACCATCTTTTCCAAAATATTTTCGCCAAATATTGGATTTGTCTCCACCATCTCTTGCTATAGATGTCTTCCTTTTTAAAAATGCCGACTGGTATACAAGGATTGGACTATATTAAAAGAAGCATCTTTGGCGTGAGTGCCGGTGGGTCCCTCGGATTATTATTATTATTCTTGAAAAGTAGTCCAATTCATGCATACCACGTGATCAAGTCAATATACGGCACCTTGTTATCGGGCCGAAATTGATACAAGTGACAGGATAAAAAACAATATCTGGTAACTTTCTTTATAGTACTGGATCCTTATAATATCCAATATTTCTTCCGTGTATCAGCAAGTACCTGTTGTTTATTAACTTACCGTTTAAATTATGGTAATGACGAATAATCAATTCTGTCACGTGACTATCGTGGGGAAGGATAATCGAGCACGTATCATATGCTTTATATGTATTTCTTCCATGAACAAGTATGGGGTTTGATGTAGCTAATCTATTGTCTCTTTTTGCAGAATTACCTTTGATAATATCGTTCAGTTCAGTTTAAAGCTTGAGTTCTGTATTCGTCGTAATATAGCGTAAGTTGCGTTCTTCATCTCAGAAACGGTAGGATTCCTCTTTTTGGTTGTTCATTCAATGTCAAGTGATGTCATCTGCAATATGTTATGAATCTCAGTAACCAAGCAACTTCTCCAAGCAACAGTGTCCAATCGGAAAAATAGTTAATGAGGTCTTTTTTATGAGGTCCTGTGTACGATGCGGTGGAATTTACAATAATCTCTCTCTTAACTTCGGAATCATCATTTGCAATTTGTAGCTTATGTGGGAATTTTAGGCCAAGTCGATTCGTCTTGTAATAAGTATTTTGGTCCCTCTAGCCATATTTTAAGACCATGAATGTCATTTGGATGGATGCCCCTTGAAGCAATATCAACAGGGGTCGAACCGAAATCGACATAACGCCACTTTTCAGGGGATGTAGTCTTGAGAATGTAGCTCATTCTATTACCGTGGAATGTCTTAAATCGTCTGTTATTATTGTTTATATATCCAAGTAATATCAAAGAATCCGTCTAGTATGTAACTTGGTCGACCTTGGTCGACCTTTAAGTCAAGTTCTTCTGATATCATAGCATAAAGGCGGCATGCCACTACAGCTCCACACAGCTGCAATCTTCGAATGGTTGTTTGCTTTATTTCTGCTTATCTAGATTTACCAATAACAAAACTGCATGAAATTCCTTTCTGTGTATCCGTCAATCGTAAGTATGCGCATGCGTCATAACCTGTCTCTAAGCCATCGCTGAACACGTGCAGCTGAACGTTCTTCAATTTACTGGACTGATTTGGACGGAAACAACGGTCAATACTATTTTTTTCTAACGATGGTAGATTTGCTATTCACTGTTGCCAATCTTCGATTTCTTTCTGCGGAATGGTTTCACGCCCCCCTAACTTCTTCCTACAAATGCTCTGTACAATTGCCTTAACACGCACCGTCAAAGGTGATACAAGTACTAGTTGATCAAAGACCGCACTAACTATGGAAAGAATTCCGCGTCATGTTAAGGGTTTATTGCTTATTTTAATCTTAAATGTTATTTCATCGTCATTGACACTCCAATTGACGTCTAGCGCACGATCACAAGGCAGTTCGTCTCCAGGGTTAAGGCTTACGACCGTCGGCGCACGTTCAGATTCCGTAATCGTACCCTCCGACTGTTGCTTATCCACTTTGTGAGTCTGAAGCCACTTCAGCTCGTCAGGGACTGTAAATCTGCTGCAAGTTTAACAGCTTTATCTTCAGATTCTACAGACTTCAGGCAGTCTTCTACGTAAAACTTTCTCTTTACAGTTGATAATACTGCAGCTTCAAATCTGTCTGCATTGTCAATGGCAGTTCTTTTCAGCGCAAACGCAGAGCAGCTCGGAGAAGAAGTTGCTCCGAATAAGTGGACTTTCATACAATAAGTCATGGGTGTTATAGATAAATCTCCACCAGGCCACAATATAAAACGTAGGACATCACAGACCTTCTCACATACACGTACCTGGTGAAACATTGCCTCTATGTCAGCGGAAAGAGCTACATTTTCTTGTCGAAACCTGGTTAATACGCCTACAAGGCTGTTCATTATATCAGGACCTTGTAAAAGTTCACTATTAAGTGAAATACCTTTATATTTTGCCGCACAATCAAATTAAACACGCACTTTTCCGGGCTTATTCACGTTTGCTACAGGATGGTGGGGTAAATACCATATCTGTTCTGAGTTCGTATCCTTATTTGTCACTTCTTTTGCGAATCTTTTTCAATATAGTCTGTCATTGTTTTGGTATACATTTAATGTAACACGTTGCCACGAGAAAGTTTTCTTTTGAGGTGATTCAATTACGCATGCGAAAGTGCTAAATTATTCGGCAATTTTTTGTGACCCGGTCGCCATGGTCATCCCATCTCATAGTGTCCATAAACATGAGAAAGTGTAGATTCCATTATTCCAAGTGCTCTCTTATCTTCAACATACATGGAATTTTTTTCATTATAGATGCGTCATTGAAGTCTGATGTCCATATACCTTCAAGTTGTTGTTGTAGTATGGCGTCACTTGACTGACCGAAATGAATGTTAATTGGGGTTCTTCTGTTGTCTGTTTTTTGGAACTGGTCAACGAACTGCCCAACCGAGTTGCGTTCTCACTGCATATGGCTCATTACTACTTCCTGATCGTATATCTAGGGGAATATTAGCTACCGGTGTATCCGTGCCATTTAGTAACATGACTTCATTAACGTTCACATTCGGAATATTCAAGTCACTTAAATATGGTATATTTCTAATATCATCGACAGTAGCTGCAGATCGCGTAGAAATAGGCAATAGTTTTACTGTCCAAACATTGTAAAGCTTCACTTCACTTTCACCGGAATTAAAACTCACAGTCAGGTCAACTTCTTCTTTTCCGTGTATTGCGTTCCTTGTTGAATTAACAGTTGAAATCTGGAAAGTAACTGGCCTACTAGATATATTCAGCTTCCGTATAAGCTTTTCGTCACACAGGGTTTTGTCTGCACCATCGTCAAGCAGGGCATAATTATGTTAGACAGAAGTAACCGTCCCTACCTTTTACAGATACAGGTATAATCCCCAAACATGTTTTAGAAAATGAGCCATTTGTGGCCTTACAATTAATTGAAGGTTGCGTTACAGACATATCAGAACCTACCGGGAACCAGCTTTTAATAATGTATGATGTTTGCTGCTACAATCAGGTATATCACATGATTTCTCTTTCCTACACTCATTAGACATGTGATTGCGTTTAAGACAATTGAAACACAATCTGTTCTTAACAACATATTTCTTTCTATCTGTTAAAGTCATTTTCAAAAGGAACTTCCGTTATATGTAGCGGCGTTAAACGTTAAAGCTGAAACTGTATTTTAAAGGTTTCGATGTGAAAGACATTATAGACGATAATTGTAAAGGATTTCGGATAACAACTAGACTTTTCGAGTATGCGCTTCTATATATCTTTCATTTTCACACATCAACATAAACAAAGCGATGATTCTCTACAAAACGATTCATAACAAACAATATCGTCAAAATGACGCGCTAAACTGTTCAGCGCGTAACGTAAAAAAATTTGCGCCAACAAAAAATTAACGTCAGAAATATATATATATATTAATTAGAATCGGTAATAAACGATTTGTACAGTAGGCCTCTATATTTGACATAAAGCATTGCCTAGTAGACCTCCACAAGAATTGAGTCATGCACTTAGGGTAAAAATGCTTCCACTTGGAGGTCATGTAGTATTGTAAGGATATTACAGATAAAACATTTTTATACCCCCGCACAACAAAGTTGTCAGGGGGTATACTGGAATCAGCTTGTCCGTCCGGCCGTCCGGCTGTCCGGCCGTCGCCGTCCGTCGGTTTTTTCTTGTCCGCCCAATAACTTAAGATTCCTTTGACCCACATTCTTCATATTTGGCATGGAGGTTATTCATGATTAGTTGATGTCCCCTACTGATTTTGAGGCCACCAGGTCAAAGGTCAAGATCACAGGGGCCTTGACTTCAAAAAGATTGTCCGCCCAATAACTAAAGATTCCTTTGACCCTCAGTCTTCATATTTGGCATGAAGGTTAGTCATGATAATTAGATGAACCCTAATGATTTTGAAGTCACCAGTTCAAAGGTCCAGGTCACAGGGGCCTTGACTTCAAAAGCTTGTCAGCCGAATAACTTAAGAATTCTTGGACCCACAGTCCTCATATATTTAGCATGGATGTTAATCATGATTAGTAGATGACTCCTAGTGATTTTTAGGACACTGGGTAAAAGGTCAATGTCACAGGGGACTTGACTATAAAAAGCTTGTCTGTCCAATAACTTAAGATTCCTTTGACCAACAGTCTTCATATTTGGAATGTAGGACAGTCATGATTAGTAGATGACACCTTTTGATTTTGAGGTGACTGGGTCAAAGGACAAGGTCACAGGGACTTTGACTTCAAAGAATTTGTCCGCCCAATAACTTAAGAAATTTGTGACCCACATTCTTCATATTTGGCATGGAGGTTATTCATGATTAGAAGATGACCCCTATTTATTTTTACCTGGTCCCTGGGTCAAAGATCAAGGTCCCATGGACTTTGACTTCAAAAAGATTGTCCGCCCATTAACTTAATATTCTTTTGACCCACAGTCATATTTGGCATGGAGGTTGATCATGACTATAAGGTGACCTATATTGATTTTGAGGTCACTGGGTCAAAGGTCGACTAAAAAGCTTTACCCCTCAATTGCTTAAGAATGCCTGTCCGCAGTGTATGGATTTCGA
The DNA here is from genome assembly GCF_026571515.1 of Ruditapes philippinarum. Lineage (NCBI taxonomy): Eukaryota > Metazoa > Mollusca > Bivalvia > Venerida > Veneridae > Ruditapes > Ruditapes philippinarum. The sequence continues at coordinate 118,811 of NW_026857737.1, forward strand.
CATTTTCACGTTTGAAGCATGTAGAATACAAAGCACTGGGGCTTAGTTACCTTAGATTTGGCAGGGACGTTGTCTTTGAGCTCTAAATAGCCACTGTTGATTCTGACAAAGTGGTATGTGGGAGTATTCACGCCATGACAGTGGCAGTTCTAGTTCTGACAAGTTTCTTGATTGGGTCTCTATCCTGATTGAAAGATCATTTTTAATTACTCTGAAAAAATAACATTCAGGCGTATATTTCCCCGCTTTTGCAGTGCTCTTGTTAAATGTTTGTTTTACAACCAATTGTATTTAAAAATCATTGTGTTTATTATATTCTGATTAATGCATTGTTTATTTTATTTGACATATGCTTTAAAGAATCTATCAATGGACATTTAGAATAATAATATTTTAATGATTGATTATTATTTGCAATTACAGGGCGACGAATGATAAGAAAAATTTACAAAAGAAATTTGTCCTTGAAGTAAAACTGCGAAAAGTTCAAAAAAAAGAGTAAGAAAATTATTTAATATCTATAGATATTTTTAGGCTACAATTGTTCCTCATTATAATGTTGATGAAATGCAGTCAAAAATAAAAGAAAGAGAAAAAAGGGATTGAAATGAAATGTATTATAAAAAGACAAATGTTACTATATCAAAACCAAAAGCAAATAAAACTGTTGAATACAATGAGAAAGGTAATAATTATAACATTTATTTTCAGAAGACAAAAGCACAAGAGAAAATCAAATAAATTATCCAATCAAATGATATACAAGATTAAATTATCTCGGAATAATTTTAAAAACAAAATACAATAAAGGAAACCCACAATGTGTAAATCTAAATAAAGAGCTGGCACTAAAAGCAACGAGGTCCAATTATTTTATTGCTCCGTCTATTACGACATAATGATGCATGTTAATCAATATCCAGTTACACATGGTGAAATAACAACCAGATTTCATAGAATAATTCAAAAATATGGTAATAATTGCTGCATTATGTCTATCTTTTTTTTTGATATTGAAAACTTGAATGATGTGACTCGTAAACAACAATCAACTATAAAAAAATTGCAATATAGTAGCAAAGATATTGGCAAATAAGGTACCTATCAAATCATAATACACCATTGGTTTTAAATTCAGACATTATAAAGATGAACATGATAATTTTCTTACAACGTTTTCTTTTTATGATATTACGATTACATATATAGATTTTGGTCTTTTCAAAAAAATTTGTATTAACAAGCTGTTTCCTTAAAACATTGTTCAGGGGACAAATACTTTAAGGTCCTTCGGGATCATTGACTCCAGCATTTTGAAGTGCTGAGAATTGAGTACCGCTTAAGCCAATGCTAGGGGGCGTAAGGAATGGTGCACTTTTACATTATCCCTCATGTACAGACTCAATCAAATCGAGTCTGCACCGTTTTTTATGCTTCCGATGGGTCACTTTCTTCCAGATATTTATATTATCCACAAGTTTCTACTTTTCATTTGTGTGTTTATGTCATCTACCAATTTCTATTTTATTCTATGACAGGAGTCCTGAAACGTGATAAAGATTCAATATTTACAATTGAAAATAACAAAATAATAAGTAACTTTTATGTTTTATGTTTTAATGAATCTCTTAGTATTGTGTACCAACCTTCATACTAATTTCCAACTTACTATGTGAACATGTAAATTTACCGACATACGAACTAAAGTTAAACAATATGTGTTATTTCGTGACAGAACCTTTCGATACATATATGATATTTATAGGTTATTTTAGCAAATAATCAATTAATTGAAAATGAAAATCTCTCCAAATCTAAATACATCTGTAGCAAACATTGGCTTTCAATAGCAACCATTTGCTATCAATAGCAACCAATAACTCCCATAGCAACCATTTGTTTTTTATACCAAACATTGACTTCCATAGCAACCAGTGACTTTTCATAGAAGCAACTGACTTTTCATATCAAATTGTGACTTTCCAAAGCAACCATTTTCTTCCATAGCAATTTTAACTTTCCAGTTTCCATAGCAACGAGTGAATTTACTATTGAATTTCAGAGCAACCACTGACTTCCAAGGAAACCATTGATTTTTGTATAGAGACCATTTACTTTTATATCAAATTTTAACTTTTTTTTAACTTTCAATAGCAACGAATGAATCTCCTATTGAATTTCAGAGCAACCATGTAAACATTTGATTTTGTATAGCAATCATTTGTTTCTGTAGAAACAATTGTTACTCTTAGCATTGGCAACCAGTAATGTTTTACGTGTGCACTTTTCAGATACATCTATAAACGTTGCGAGATAAATGAAATATTTTATCTGCTTTTCATTTATAGTTTATAGTAATACATGTTCCTTGTAATAGTCAGGTGAGGGATATATGGGGTTTCATGGCCCATGTTAAAATTTTCATTTGAATTTTTTCAGAGCTCAAAGCTGTATTGCGTTTAGCTTTACTATCAGCTCCTCAAATTAAGAAATATGTTGATACCTTCGTTAAAAGTGTCACACATGTTGAAAGTGCAAATATAAATCGGCTTTCCTCTTTGCCTGAGTTTCATATTGCTTTTTAAAAATTTAATCGGTTTGTAATTCAAAACCAAACCAAATATGAACTTTCACTACGTTGCATTTCTTCATCTTATATTTTTATAGTTGCAATGAAATTGGTTTATGCGTCCGTTTATCAACCATAATAATACTTTTTAACAATTTTTTTACAATTTACTAGCTTCACAATACTTATAACATAGGCAAGTTACGTGTTCACTCCATCAAGGTTTAACCTTCCTCTTTCTATTACAATTTTAAAGGTAACATATTTTATTTGGGTCCTCACTGAGCTTTGAAATAAGATTTTGATCTTGAAATATTGACATTATAGTGCAGAGATAGAAATACAAACACTACGAAAGAAAATAGAGGAGCTCGAAGAGACTATTCGGAGATTAGATGGAGACGAAAGCAGAAAGTAAGAAATTCCATATATTTTATGTCTCAAAATGGAATTTGCCTTATGATTATGTTTAATTTAAAGTACGTATGTATTCAACAACTTTTTGATGTTTGAGTCTGCAGATCTCTTGTAATTTTGTTGTGATGTATGCTTCCGAGGGATCACTTTGTTTCCAGATTTTTATACTCACAACAACAGGTGTCCAGTGCTGTGTGGCAACTGTTGCACCATAGCTCACTTCAGTGTTTTTATATATTTTTTCTGGTCCTTCGGGATCATTGATGCCAGCACTATTAAGTGTTGAGAATTGAATACCGCTCAAGCCGGTGCTGGGGGCTTGAGGGATGCTGCACGTATTTATTATCCCTCATGTACAGACTCAATCAAACCGAGTCTGCGGTTCTCTTGTAATTTTGTTGTGATTAATGCTTCCGAGGGATCACTTTGTTTCCAGATTTTTTTAAACATTTAAATTGAAATCCTATAAGCGTCAGACGCGTCAAAAGTTACAACTAGAGCTTCGTCAAACGACCCATTAACGAGTAATAAGCATTTATGGCTAAAAGATTATTTTCCGAATACGAATGAGCTTCTTTAATCATATGAAAAAATAATGTTTATTTCAGACACTCAAAGATCTGCGCTATCATGAAGCAACGACAGGGATGGGACGTGGATGAAAAGCTCAAAACTAAACCAAATGAAATACATCCAAAAAGTCAAATGAATTCACGCGTTCAGTAAACAACCCAAATTTAATGAAATTTATTATTTCTATTTTATCTATATACCTTCTCACTATTGTAAAAATAAAATATATGTATTTTTGTATATTCTTGTCTCATTGTCTCTGTGCGTTGAGTTAGAAAAAAGTTGTGTGTTGTTGCTGTCAATTTGTTAGCCACATGTTTTAGTGATATTAGTAGTAAACAAAGCAAATAGAGTGTTACAGTCCGCTAGAGACAAATATGATATGACCCGGGGGGATAGCCAATGATAATGCACATTTTTGTAAGCTATATTCTTCCACATGCCCGATCAGCAAACTATGCTATCAATGTTTTAATATTGTAAGCTACAGGAGTAATGTATTTGTTGTCTTTAACTAAAACAATCTTACATTCGTTGTCATAATTATATGACATCAAATTTAATTAAACGAGTCCAAGAAATTGCTAAACAGCGAGCCTCTGACAACAAACGCGTGATATTTTATCGCGTGACCAAAACAAAGAAATAAAACAAAATTATCTACAAAGCAGATAAGAGTCAAATTGAATGATAAAAGCTTTTAATATTGATTATTTATACTTTAAAACCAACGAAAAGTAACAAAACATAAAATTAACAGTAAACTGTAAACATTTGATGCGAACAAACAATTAATCATTTAATTCCAGATATAATTTACACGCAACCGCCTCCGTGGTCGAGGGGTTAGAGTCGATGACTTCTTTTCCAGTTACCTCTCTGGCGTGGGTTCGATTCCCAGGAAATGCTTTGGTAGTTTAGCTAGGAGGAAGGTAGTCTAGTACTGTTGTAACTCTCCAGGAAAGATGGTTAGGAAACTACCCGCCGATATGACTGAAATACTGTTGGGAAAAGGCGTAAAATGAAACTAATAAACAATATACGCATCAGATTTCCAATCGCCAAAATGTTGAATAAGTGTTTGAGACACCCTAACCTATGAGCCATGAGTAAGTGGTAAAACCACGACGAAAAATATGAGTACTATTAATGAAAGGTTCCAAATGAATCAATTTGTTTATTCTGAAAACGATTATAGGTAACCAATTGACCTTCTGGCAGAGTGAATAATACTTTATGTTTGGGACAAATGTTTATTGCTAAAAAACGATCATAAGCAGCGACAAGACACAATCTCTTGTCGCGCAATCTAACCAAATGAGATATGAGTTCTCTTTCACAAAATTGAATTTGTTTAGACCAATCAAAAATTAACTTAAATATTATTACCAAAATACTGCACATAAGCTGTACTGATCATTGCCTTTGACATCCAATTCGGAATATTGCACTAAATAAAATTTACGAAAACTGCAAAAAGAAAAAGGCAATATAATCTGACAATGAGAATTGAATTCAAATGTTTTTCTAGTTTTTATAGTGCTTAATCTTTAAAGTAATGGGTTCTGCTTGTTTAACCGACCAAAGGTTTAACCTCGCTATGTCCTTGTAAGACAAGTTCAACAAATATGAATTAATATGATCAACTCCATAACCTAAAATCAAATAAAGAGTTCTAACGGCATTGATATAATTTTAATTTAGTCCGCAAACTTAAATGACCTACTAAAAGATTGTGCATACAACTGCAAGGAGCTTGTAGATGCTCAAAAAGCATAATTTGGAATATACACAAAACAATAAAAAAAAACTTTCCCACTGAATACGCTAATTCTTCTGCATACCAAAATCAAAGGCTGATTCGTTTTTTCTCAAGATCCTGAAACAAATTATCAAACTCAATGCCTGGAAAAAATATAAATTAAGGCAGAAGATCGTAAATCCATAGAAAGAACACTATAAAAATGATGTTTCCAGATAAAACCTGCTAGATTATAGCTAGAAGGGCAAATATTTTTTTGCCTATAAGCTATGCACAGATCTAACTTGTATAGGAGACAATCAGGACCTTTAGACTTGATCAAAGAGATAAAATCGTCTACGTAAGAACAATTCAAACCTACTCGTTCACCTTAATTCCTTGAAACAAAATCATTCGTTCCTGTACTATCTTGAGGAAAGCGCAAATCTAATATCTAAAATCACCTTACGTTCATTAGGATTAGATCAAGGCACATTATGTAGTAGGGAATCACCATACTCTCATCAAGACATGAAGAAAAGGGGGCAATAATGGCTTCATATGCTAAAATGAATAATCAAGCAACTTGAGGAAAATTTAAAGGACCAACGTGATTTGTATCTCTGTATGATTTACAAAACAGAACTTCTTTAAAATCACTCTTTACTTCAATTGGAAACCCATACTTCAAAAATTCAGAAGGCTGAACATCAAAATAACCCACAAGCATACGATTCATGCAATCTGTATCAAGTAGAGTATAAATAGGAATAAATATCAACCCTCAAATCAAAATTTACCTGAAGCCTTAACTTTAAAGCACTGGCTTCTTACAAAACTCTGAAAGAATCAAATTAACAAGATCTGGTGACTGACTGTTATAATCATCACAAAAATGCATAGACAAAATACCATTGTCCAGTTACTGGTTAGTATGAGGGCATGCACTCAAACAATCTGGATGAAGTAACTCTTTCTTATCCATATACCAACAAGTGGCACAAATGTGTTTAGCAAATTGATACCTACCCACTTTAGTGACAATAACATCAGAAGACCCTTTAGAACATTTGTTGCGTTGATACTTGTTACAAAACCACAATTTTAATCACAAGTAGAACCAGTACTAGTATTATATTCCTGGGGAAGTGTTTAAGCAGGTAAGGGTCAAAATTGTGTACTATCAAATGTTGCAAGAAAAGGGGCAAAAGGTTGAAAAGAAAAGAGTAAATAAACTGCCTTAGTAGCATTTTTTTTTTCTGCATGTACTATTTAGAAGTCAAACAATTCAATTAGATTTATCCAGCAATTTTCAAATTCTTCTAATGTATTATCTTGTAACGCAACAAATCTTTCAATTTTTAATCTGTTTAAAAATTTTCTTTTGAAGATACTTATATTTGGAGGGTTTTTTTAAATTTACTGGTATAAATGTATAGAAGAATGCATATCTACAAGAGGAGTACGCCGCGTGCAGCGCGGCGTCTAATAATGCCATGTGACATCGTATTAGACTTTAGAAAACGTAAACGGTTTATGTGAGGTATAATAAAGAAAAGTAACTGTGCAATGCAAATTTTATTAATAAGATATTGTTGCGTCCCTTTCGTTGAGCAGGGCAACATGTTTAGTTAGCTCTGTGCTATCACAAAACCTCACACATCAAAAGCCTCAATGAATAAGATCTTGTTGTTGTGCAGGGATACATAAAAATTTTCTTGCATAGCAGCCAGGATTATCTATTGTTTACACCGGTGCTAGAATATAAGGATCTTATAGCGACTGCCGGTTGAGACCGGAATATCTTGCTCAAGGGAATTGTTTATGGCGGTAACGAGGCTCCGCCGAGTTTCCCTGAGAGCTAGATATTCCTCTGGGTTTTTCTTGCATATTACAAATTAATGATATTACGAAAAGAAGTTACAAATACATGCACCCTTTTCATTTAGCACCTTTTTCTGATTGTAGCATATATTTTTATAGCTTGTCACATATTTTTTTTTTATTTTATCTCTTATAAACCAGTCTTAAACTAACCACTTATTTCTTAAGTATACATTGTACTATCAAGAAAAATGCCAAATATCAAAAGCCTCAATATTTTAAAATCACAGTGGAAAAAAATACCTTGTATAAGTATAGACCCGTACACTCTGTTTTTTTTAATCAATACATAAACTAATACAGTTGCTGTACAAAACATAAAACATCAAAATATTGCAATGTATTGCATTTATATTACTTTAAACTTATTATAGCTGAACAACATGCAGAACATTGCGACATTGCGCGAAGGTGAGACATGAAGGGGGGTATCTTTGATCCATTTATAAGACAACAACAACCAAAACAAAAGAAAATCACAACAGCATTTAATTCAGTTTTTGAGAAATAAATAAAAACCTTTTACAACAGGGTGCACCAATTACCTTTAAGGATATCTTTTGTTCTTATGGGAATTCTATCTTATTTTTTTTTTTGGGGGGGGGGGGGCACAATTCATTATTATCGAGTGAGCATTCATAATTCTCAAGGGGAATTATAATTCTCAAGTGGCATTTGATTCTCGAGAGACATTCATAATTCTCGAGGGGCATTATAATTATCGAGGGGCATTCATAACTTTCGAGTGGCATTTATAATTCTCGAGAGGCATTATTATTCTTAAGGCGCATTCGTAATTTTTGAGGGGCTTTCATAAAATTCTCAAAAGCACTCATTTATCTCTAAGGACCATAATTATTGCCGTGTGTATTCATGTTTATCGAGGGAAATGTAGTTTGTATGTGAATATTATAGTGTTGATGTAACATGTACAAATTCAAAATAAAATAATGTAAAACAAATGTTATTGATTACAGACACAAGATTAATGTTTGTTATTCAACCTTTTTGAACACATGATCAGGCGACAGAAAATTTTACAATTAAACATATGGTACCTTTTAATTGGCAAAAAATTGTTGTTGTCAAAACAAAGACAATATCTGAGGCCGTGGTGGAAATATTTGATACAATAGATTTAATTTCTATCATGATACAAAAATTAACTTTCTTAGTATTTGGCCGATTTTCATATTTTTACATAAAAATGATCGACATTGTATATGAAATACATTTGTATTTTGAAAAGAGAAAATTAAACGATGTTTTCTTATCTTTAGCATGAAAGAAAGATGTAAAATTGCCATACGTAACATTTATTGCTATTTGATTAAGCCATTTGAATAAATTATTCCAAAATATTTGTACTGTTTGGCAGTCCCAAAATAGGTGCTCTATACTTTCAACATCCATACAGCAAAAATCACAAAGACTAGATTCGGTTAATTAACATTGAAGGAGAAAGTTTTGTAAAATATTATCTGTGCAATAAATAAAAACGTTTTCGTAAATATTTTGCCATTGAAATTCTTTTTTGAGGAAATCATTCTTCCCATATTATTTGCGACTTTGTTCTTTTATTTTTACAGAGCCTTATTTGCTTGTTAACTTGTTACTGATATTGGACGTGTTTGTTTTTTCTATGATATCAAAAGTGCTTATTTCTTTAGGCGTTGAAATTTGATTATTTTGTTGTAGTTTACGTTTCTATTCTTTGGGTATTGATGAAATTAATTGATAAAAGTTAAATATTTCTGTATCAGGAATGTCAAAAGTAAGTTTCAGCTGGTCAGAGGTTTTTAATTGTTTTGTTTCAGTGTTAAAAATATCCTTTATTTTATTGATATTTCTACATTTCCATTTTTGAAAAAAAATTAAATTATTTTTTATGTGTGAATTCTGCCATATTATTTGGTCTAATAGATTTTGTGGATTTTTATTAAAAAATTATTTTACTCCATGACAGTAGTAATTCTTTTAAGAAAGTGTTTTCGATTTTAAATTTCTGTATATCATTTATGTTTAAATTACTTTAAATATGTCGATTCCACTTATTTTTTGTAAATTTGTCTTTATTATCTCTTTCCACAATCCATGGTTATTTTCATCAGATATTCTTTTGATCCAGCTTGATTTAATCGAGTTCGTAAAAATCGGCAAGTCTATCATATTTAAGCCTCCATATTTAAAGTCTTGTATAATTACACCCCTTTTAAATGTCTAAACGTGTCGCAATCTGTGAGTATTTCTAGTTAACACGTTAGACTTCTCATAATGAAAGTCATCCCCCTAAGTAGCATGATCTAAATCAATTTCTCTAAAATCAGCAGCGTAAAGCGGTTTGATGACAGAAAAAATCATATGTACTATCTAAATACAATGTACATTAATTCTTTTAAAAGATATTATCATCCTTCCTTTTCCATTTTACATGTACCTGTCATACTAGATGAGACAATTTCCAACCCACCAGCAATTAATAAATTAAATTCTGTTGCATATTTTGACTTACAAAATCAAAACATAAATTTGAATGGGAGTACCGTTGTTAATTTCTCAAAGAATCACAGATTCTGATGTTATACCCGATTTTGTCTTTTTATGTTATTTTCTTGTAGTCTTAAGAGAATGGCAAGAATCATACTTGCTGTCATCTTCTGTCAAAGAATCAGAAAAGAAACTCATAGAATCCCCACTAGAATATGAAGAATCATTAAAAATTCCTAACTTACTGAGCTCTTTTAGCTTATTTTCTTAGACCAGCCATATGATGTAAAGAGTTAATATCAACTTAATGTGTACCTTTAATATCAGCTGTCGAGCCAGGAACCACTGGCACACTAAAAAAGGCTGCTAGCTTCGACTGCTTCCCCGTAACGTTAGGGATTTAAACGATATGTCTAGTATCAATGTCAAACAAAACCTGTAATGAGAATTGCGAAAAGCGCATGCATATCAAAATGTGCAGAAAAAGCGACACCTATTAGTAACGAGATAACTGATGGAAACCGAAATATATGTCCTACTGGAAAAATAAAAAATAGACATGTCAGAAAAAATTAGATATATAACTAAATTAAACTGTCCTAAAATTTACTAATCTGAGACAAAAAGGAATTCTACCAAATGATAATTTTAGTAATTGAAAATGCTTGAAACAAAAAGAAACTTGTTTTGACGTTGACGTATGCTTTTGAATGCGAATGCACAAGTATGGACTTATAGCTCATTATAATGTTGTGCGTTAATTTCCATAGAAGAACGAAAGTTGATACTCTATTGAATTCCGTCCATAATCGACTTCTTTCTTCCATAGTACTTCATAGAACCGCGAAGTTACGTAAAAAATGAATGATAATGAGGCCAAATTAGGCTGGACACTAAATATATTAGTATTCATTCCTTCTGTTCTACAGAAGTTAGAAACATTCTCCTGTCGCTATCGCTCCCGTCGAAGTTTTGGATGAACACTTATTAACATATACTTAGAATGGCAAATGACCATTCCATTGATTTTCCGTTATGTTCAGTTTGAAATATAATTCTTCTTCAGTATTTTAAATGTGAAACTCATTGTTCTTCTATGGAAATTAACGCACAGCGTTTTCATTGGATGACAAATAAAGTCGGACACTAAGGTCATTTGGCTTTCAACTTTAAAATATTAAACCTTTGATTTAAAACAGTCACTTAAAATAGGTCAGTATTTACGCACCAAAAGAACAGTTTTCAAATCTGAGCAAATATATAATTGTGTAAAGTTCTGAGAAGAACTAGAGTTCAAGCTATAACAGCACCTGTTTTTTTTTTTCGAGAAATACAACCGCGAGAGTGATGCACGAACAAGGCTTAAAAGTCGATGATATAAGAACGCCTTAATATGAGACTGTTTGCTAATTACCTTAGATTGCAAGCATCAACATTGAGTCATTCTTAAACATTATACATATATATTGTATATACTGTTGGGAAAAAATCGAAAGATCATTTTTCAAAATATCAGTTGTCATTGGCTAATGCGTAAACGGCGGTTTTTGAACTATGTGGGAACGGCGATCATCCCGCCGGCAGCGTGCCTTTCAGAACGTAATGAAATCTCCCTGGCATATAATTGATGGATCCATACTCATTATTTGATCAATGATATTCACATTTGATATTAGTTCGGTTACTATTAAAGAGTTGGATTATACACTAGCGACATATAATTAATTTATTTTAAGAACTATAGCTGTATGAATATGATGATTAGACAAAAGGTGCAGTACTATTTGCTGTGTTGCTTTCATTATCGCAAAGTTAAGGCTTTCCCTTAAATTAACTAGCCCTTGTAATTTTATATCGGTCGTGAAAGTGTTTCTTGTAAAGCATATATAACCATTTAACAACAGAAATATATGCTGATGTCGTTTCGGGTAATTACATGAACCACTCACATAAAGAAACACGTAAATATTGTTAAAGTACCCATAGTTAGGTACGATAGTAAATGCATGAATACATCATACAAATGGGTGAGATATTTATTCATTAAAATGTCTAAGTGAATTTCTATAATGGCTTAAAAGTGTGTTTACAAAACACAGAAACTTTTCCTCATTTCATCAATTATTCATGAATTAAATTTGTGTAACGAGGTTCATTTGTTTCCCTTTTTTGAATTATGTTGCTTTCGGTCTTCTTGTGAATTGAGAGGTATAGGGAATAAATGACAGTGAATATTCGAAATTTCTTGGTATGTGTTAGAATTCAAAAATGTTTCGTACAAAATTACTCGAAAATTTGTGCCATAGATCTACATGTTTACTTTAGGTGAAACTACTATTTAAAAAGCAAATATGTTATATCGGATATTTTAAAAACAAATTAAAGAAACAGTTGTTCATGTTAGATTTATTATTAAAGATGTTGTACAAGTAATAGCAAACTTTTGAAAGCATTTCAGAGTATTACTTCAGTAGTTTTGGAATAATGTCAAGGCCATTCTACGACATGGTACTCTAAGCTGGTCGGGTTAACTAAATGTTCACTTCTTTTATATGTAATCCTCTAGAACAATTATGCGTTGCAATCTGCATAAACAAATTGAATTTAAGACACCGGTATTCAAAATACATAAAAAAATATGTGCATTTACAGTGAAATAATATCTAAGCACATTGTGCCTCAGAAACAATTATTTTTTTCTTCTTTAGCAGTTTTATGACTTTAGACATTTTTTCATCTTAGACACTTTTATCACCTTAAGCTAAGAAAGTAACGCTATATCTAAACAAATTTTATAAAAGAAGAATGCAAAACAAAATAGAATAAAACAGTGCTTTATACTATAAGGCAACAAAAGCAAAAGATGGTGCATGAAATTGGCAACTTAGTATTTTTTGTATAAGATTTAAGCTCCAATCATTGCGTGTTTATGCCAAAACAATTGGCTGCAAATATAAAATGGTATAATGAATAAGTTTAAATGTATTTAAAAATCTAATATACAAATGAAATGATAGGATTTCGTAAAATATATACCTAGCATTTGAAAAAAGGAGATATTATCTAGATGACATTATGTCCGAAGGGCATAGATTGGAAATTCATGACAAATCTATTATTAATTAGAAATTCTTTATAAAATAACCAACTTTTATTCTATGCCATTTGCCAATTTCTTTAATTTTTGTTACGTTATGTAAGTACGTTGTCATATCATAAATATAATCATGCGTGCCTAACTTTCTATGCAATGTTTTTCATATAAAGTGAAGCTAAGATCAAAACAACATTAATGTAATTAGCAGACGATAGATGTGATAATAAATGTAAGATGACTTGGTAAAGTTATTTGAATCCTGATAGATACCCCAATGACACATGTTTGACATCTCATTTCAGATATAGATTTTATATACATGTAAAGAAAAAGTACATCTATAGAAAAAGTACATGTACACAAAATAGTACATGTAAATATATAGCACTTCGAACAAATATAATTATGCATATACATATTGCTTACAAAGGATTTTCTTCCTTGTCTTTTTCCGAATGTATTTTACATGTATTAACAATTATGCTGCAGGAACGGAGCGTGATTGGTCTAAAACCATTTTGCTACCAGCAAAGAACTAGGATAGCGTCCACCTCAAAGTTTGACAAGGCTCTATCTAAACTGTTTGTAGCACAGTCTTCCGTTAATGTCCAACCCCTCGAGGGGACGTTGTCAAAAATCGCAAGAAAGTTAAAAAAGAGTTGTTTAAAAGCGGATAAAAGATTATATATAAAAATGTTAAAACAGTGGCTTGAAAACTAGGGTGAGAGATATTATATGTTAGCTATGGCTGCACTTAATTGCTTTTGGGGAGGGAGTAGGGTTTGAACAAGATATTTTTGTGTATAAAACTCTATTTGGAACATACAAATTAAAACATTTATGTTAAAACAGTGGCTTGAAAACTAGGGTGAGAGATATTATATATTAGCTATGGCTGCACTTAATTGCTTTTGGGGAGGGAGTAGGGATTGAACAAGATATGTTTGTGTATAAAACCCTATTTGGAACATACAAATTAAAACATTTACATAAGATTGACAAAAATATACTTTGTCTTGTTATGGTGTACTTCAAAATACAAAGATTGAATAAATTACTAGAAAATCTTCTGAAAGACTTCTGCTCGATCGTTGCAAGATTTCCACCCGACCAGATCGTAATGATCGTAATCGAGTCGTGAATAGTCGTGAATTGAAGTCGAGGTGATCGTGTACAGATCGGGTAAGAGATGTATATCCGACCAAACTAGATCGTTACACGATTTATTCTCGATTAACTAGATTTTCTATTCGATTAACTAGATCTTCTATTCGATCACTATACGATCGCTTCTCGACCGCTTTTTTACTCTGTCGCTACTCAATTTTTTTTTGACATGTCAAAAAAATTCGGGTAGGAAGCCCGAGCCATGCCGACCAAGGTAGACCGCTCCGACCACCCCCGATCACTCATGCAGACTTAGCTAGACCGGTACCCAATCGCTTGATCGTGCTTGATCGAGTAGATCTGATCGGTGGTGAGAACACAACATAAACTCAATACTGTAGTGTAAGAGAAATTTTGTTGCGCTGATTTTTACACAAAATATGTGTTGTTTGTTTCTTTTGCTTTTGTTGTTTTGGGGATTTTAAAGGAGAGTTTGTTTGTTTGTTTGTTTGTTTGTTCTTTTTTTTCTAAACTGCAGCAGAACAGTGAAATGAAAAGGAAAGCAAATCTAATTTTCTATTTTAATGTGCACATTATAACATATTGTATCACCGTAAGACGTTTGCACAGTTTACATACAGGAAATCATACAATAATATAAAATTAAATTGATTTGACAATACTAACAACAGTAAGAAAATATTTGATAACATTCATAATAACTTTACAAAACTATGCTAATAAAATTTAAATAAAATTTGGCTTAAATAAACAGCTAGAATATCAAATAATTTTCAAAGCAGGACCAGGTTTATTGCATGTGATATACTAAATATTTTGGTGAATATTCTATTTACTGTACACTGATCTTCTGGTATCATTTTAACTGCATTCCTTAACTGGTTAAAATTGATAATGCGTTGACTGTTAAAATATTCCGACATGAGTGGCGGTAAAATTCACGAAACGTTTTTATCATTATCTAATTTTATCTACATAATAAATAACGTGCCAATGAGCCAGTCTATAGCCGATCGTTCTAGAAAGAGGTTACGACTGAGGCAGTGTCACTTACTTCATTTGCTCCGCCTCTGTTGAAGTTCGGCTCTGCCTTAAATTGTCGCAAAAATTTAAAATGATGCTCCGTATGCCAGTATTTAGTCTTCGTTGACGAGGCGGAAGGGAACAAGGGAATTTTTTATCAATATCACTTGTCGAATCATTAAATTACAAATCACAAAGCCTAAACCACGCCCATTAACAGAGAGGCGGTTCTTCCGCAGCCGTAAACTCGTTACGCTACGGCCAGTAAGGGGAGATCACTGCAGAAAAGTTCGTCCTCAAAATCATTCGAACATTATGCAATTCCCGGCACATATTGTCTTGAATTCATTTTAAGTAAACCAATCATTACATTTTTACTTGTTATCCAATTTATTTTGCTTCGAACAGACGTTCAATCTTTGTCGCAACAGAAAAAATATTTTAGAATTTCAGACATGGCATTTATGTGAATTTATGCATTAGGTTCTACTGTTTCACAAAAATATGCAACTTGATTATTAAACAACGAGCACATACCAAGAACATGGGAGTTAAAATTAATTTGTTCTTCGGATATTCAACTGTAAAAGAGAACGATTTTCTATGCTGATTGACTGTTCACATCATTTGGCGGCGTCTTTGATGTGCAGCATCAACATTTAACTTGTATAAATCTTACCTGCCTACAAACATTTGTTCTCTTTGAGAACAGTTCTTTCTAATTTTAGTATAAACATAAACAGTGAACAGGGTACTGGCGCTGTTAAAGATCGAGTCAATGTCACTCATAAGAGCCGCTATCATCAACGACATCATAAGACCACGTAAACCTGAATATATGATCACGTTAACCTGAATATATGACCACGTAAATCTGGATATATGATCACATAAATCTGAATACATGTATATGATCACATGCATAAATCTGGATATATGATCACGTGAATCTGAATATATGATCACATAAATCTGGATATATGACCACGTAAATCTGGATATATGATCACGTAAATCTGAATACATGTATATGATTACATGCATATGATCACGTTAACCTGAATATATGACCACGTAAATCTGGATATATGATCACATAAATCTGAATACATGTATATGATCACATGCATAAATCTGGATATATGATCACGTGAATCTGAATATATGATCACATAAATCTGGATATATGACCACGTAAATCTGAATATATGATCACTTAAATCTGAATATATGATCACGTAAATCTGGATATATGATCACGTAAATCTGGATATATGATCACGTGAATCTGAATCTATGATCACGTAAATCTGGATATATTATCATGTTAATCTGAATATATGATCACATAAATCTGGATATATGATCACGTAAATCTGAATACACGTATATGATCACATGCATAAATCTGGATATATGATCACGTGAATCTGAATATATGATCACGTAAATATGAATATATGATCACGTAAATCTGGATATATGATCACGTAATTCTGGATATATGATCACGTAAATCTAATTGTATGATCACATAAATCTAAATGTATGATCACATAAATCTGGATATATGATCACGTAAACCTGAATATATGATCACGTAAATCTAAATGTATGATCACATAAATCTGTTTATATGATCACGTAAACCTGAATATATGATCACGTTAATCTGAATATATGATCACTTAAATCTGAATATATGATCACGTAAATCTGGATATATGATCACGTAAATCTGGATATATGATCACATAAATCTGGATATATGATCATGTTAATCTGAATGTATGATCACATAAATCTGGATATATGATCACGTAAATCTAGTTATATGATCACGTAAATCTTAATATATGATTACGTAAATCTGAATACATGTATATGATCACATGCATAAATCTGGATATATGATCACGTGAATCTGAATATATGATCACGTAAATCTGGATATATGATCACGTAAATCTGAATATATGATCACGTAAATCTGGATATATGATCACGTAAATCTGAATATATCATTACGTAAATCTGAATACATGTATATGATCACATGCATAAATCTGAATATATGATCACGTAAATCTGGATATATGATCACGTAAATCTGGATATATGATCACGTAAATCTGGATATATGATCACGTAAATCTGAATATATGATCACGTAAATCTGGATATATAATCACGTAAATCTGATTATATGATCACGTAAATCTGGATATATGATTACGTAAATCTGATTATATGATCACGTAAATCTGAATCTATGATAACGTAAATCTGAATATCAGACCACGTAAACCTGATATATATATTTGTATGCAATTAAAACTTTTCGATATTGCATTCAACACATCGAAAATTAAATTGAGATATATATGGTATGGGTGTCATGGAAATCCAGTTTGCTGCCTTAATCATGAAGCTAACGATGTATCAATAAAGGGAAGAAATACAATTTTAAGTTTGAGGAAAAAACATAATTATTGCAAAATCTCAACGACTGACTACTGGGGTACAGTAAATTCTTATATTTACAATGAATGTACTTGAAAAGTTGCACGGACATATGTAAAATATATTTGAATGATTCGGTATTTTAGAAATAATTTATGATTTTTGTCGTCTAAAATTGCAAATAAGATTGATTTAGTTTTAGTCGTTCAGTAGTATTTTTTTCTTTGTAATTCAAAATTGACATTTGTACACACCGAAATGGCATTTTTATGATTACGCAGGAAAGGGAAAACTAAAATATGTACAAAGTGCAATTTCTGAAAGTCTGAACCACATCTTGTTTCTGTAACCCACCTTCTGGCATGATACCGAGGACAAGTCTCGGATAAGCTATACTGCTACATCCAGCCTCGCTTTGACATACATAGTTACATATTTGTGGGTCAACACATGCAACCTCGTCTGTAATAACAGAAAAAATATGAACTATGACAAAACAACAAGTTGCAGTCGGGGTTTTGTTTATATATTTCCTTGGTTAACCTGTCAAAATTTTCGAAAGGATAAAAAGTGATCCTTTTCACACAATAACGATATTAATATACATATAGTTAAGTGAGTCTCATTAAAATCACATACTAATTAACGCTACATACAAGAAATAACTTAAGTAGATATGAATTTAGTCAGATTGATCATGAAGTATAACAAAAGGCACGCAATAAAATATAACGTATAATAAAGTATATGAAAGCCACGGTATAAAATTGAGACGGTGTCAAAGGCCTTTTTGTGCACATGGGGTGACTGTTAAGTTAATGGGTCTTAACGATCATACGTCCTTGAGCCATGCTAAATATTCCGCAGCAGGATTTTGCTTATTTATATTTCAGAAAGGTCCAGTTAGTAAAAACAAAAAGCAACATATATGATTTGCATGTGTTGCATCGATTTAATATTGTTGCAGCTCTAAATTCCACCCCTTCCAACTCAAATCTGCATGGCCCCCGGACGGTCTTTGACGTATACGCGTAATATTTTATCACCAGCGTAGAGAACTCTGCTGATCATCCCCGGCATCACCATCATAAATAATGGTAAAACTTTTATAAAACCGGCCATCAGTGCTGCTCCTTGAGCATGTGACAAACTCTTGACCGCTAGGAGGCGCTGTACAATCACCTGACAAGAAAATACATACATATTAAAGAAGTAAAAGTAGAGATCAGCCGCGTTATAGAAACGCATTGATTGTTTTAAAGATCATGTATGTTTTGTGATTGATATTGTTACTGTGTGTATATCACACTTGCAAAAAATTATATATGTATATAATTATGCATATAAAACAATTTTCAAACATCGAAGAATACGTAAAATGTGTACTGCAAATATTTGTGCACATAATATTTAATCAATAGATTATATGCATTCATTTCTTATTGGAAAATTTGACTTAGAACTTATAGAATATAAATTTCAAATTACCTCCCTTTATTTACAAGATATGTTTAATTCGGTAATATCTTTAAAAATAATGCTTATTGGGACTTACAATATTGACAAATCTTAATTTGAGCATCATATTCATGAAATAAAACCATGAAAAAATGTGTTACAGGATCTTTAACAAAGTTATATGTCCGTTACCCCCCTCCCCATATAGCAGGATGAAGAAGGTCCTTGCCAGGAGATGGGATTGAATTAATTTCAAACCTTGGACAAATATAATGTGTTGTAAAGATATTCTTGTTTTACTAGTTCCCCCGTACCTTCTTAGAAAATGCAAGAAAAGTTCTTTTTACTCAAAATCTTGATGTTTAAATCTTAGATTACAAATGGATTTTCCAAGCACCATTTCCGGACAGTGCTTTATCTAAATTGTAAAAGAAACGGAAAATAATTATGCTGATTTGTCAAACGAACTAGAAATCTGCACAATTTATTTTATTTTACAGATTATTTGTAGTGAATGTCAAATTTGCGGAATAAACTTAATTGAATGATACAGTGTAATTAGAGACTTATACTAATACTAGAATTACAAGATGGTCCAAGAAATAAAGCTTACGTTAGAATATCTGATCGACACACCAGTACCAAATCAACCCCGGCGTCTGTCCTAACAAAAACCCTAACCACGGCATATAGTCATCGTCTGCTTCACGTAACAGCCGGAACTAGTTCGGGTCTGTCTCATGACACGTGGTGTTTGGCATTCTATACGTCATCTTGGTAGTTGCGTTCGGGTGTTTTCGGGCAAGGCCGTCATAACCACCGATCTTTGAGAAACCTTAAATTTACGACATTTACAAATGATTATATTTAATGAGTTGTTATTTTGTAACACTTCATTTTTTTTCTTGAATCTATTTAATTGAAATACTTAGTAATGTTACAGATAATCATTTTAGTGATTTTGTCATTCACGAACTTGTGTTCTATACATGTATATATGATATTATATGTAAAATATTACAGGGAATGAGATAGGCGAGACGGGCCTTGAGGCTCTACTGAAGGCCATGCAGTATCAGACAACATTGTGTATGGAAAACAAAAGTAGCGGAACTGGGCTTATGAGATTATTAGTCGGGGTAAGTTAACATGGGCTTGTATATTTATTGATTCATTTTATTTTCTGGGGCGTCCCTGGCCGAGTTGTTAAGGTCGTTCACTTCGAACCACTTGCCATTCACCGCTGTGGGTTCGAATCCCGACAGGGACTTTTGATTCTGTCATGTTAGGAAGCTATCCTGGTAGCTTACGGAACGTGGGTGGTTATACTCAGGTGCCCATTTGTGCATGAAATAAAGGGCACCTGAGGTCTTCCTCCACCAGTAAAGCTGGAACCGTTGCCATATGACATATACTGTGCCGGTGTGACGTTCAACCCCATCTAACAAACAAACAAATTTTATTTGATTGCGGATTACAGTTTTAAGTTTTAGCAAACTACTTGTTAATTTATTTATTTA